>NW_023640080.1:0-11604 GCF_015228065.2 Penaeus monodon
ATATCACTAATATATTTTAATCTTTGGTTCTTCGACTGGAAAAATCCACACCTTCAGTTGCGAAAAAAACATTTAACAAACCCCGGATCCGAATACTTCACAGGTTTTTACGTGACCCAAACCCGGGGATTCAGGCTTAACTTAGAGGCCCCTTTGGCCGTGTGCGTGGCTTGAAGGCCACTCGTGGCCTGGAAAACTCCAGCCTCCTCTGTTCTCTTTCTCGGCAGAAGCTTTTCTTGCTTTTACCCTTTTTGCCAATGTCTTTGTCATTTTATCCAGGGATGGAAAGCGTCCTTCCATCTTGGCCCCGGGCAATACTTCCCACTCATTTAAAATGGAAAAAATGAAAATTCCCCCAGATGAAAAGGGTCAAATCCCCCTGAAAAAGCTTTGTGCCTCGTGGCGATATGGGGGGCCACTTCAACTTAAAAAGAGTTACTGTCCAACCCCCTTTTTTCGTGTGTGTGTGGGGGTGTTGTGCTTGATGTCTTAAGCACGGATTTGGGGATGACTTTGAATTATATAGAGTAAAGCTGAGATCATGTATTGATAGTTCCCTGCTATGTTTAAATATCAGTTATAAACCATTACTGATCTAAATAAATATTTTTTCCTGTTACAGATAAACGCGCATGAGAAAAACAAGCTGCCTACTTTTGTCTCAACCCTGATGCGAAAGTTACTTTACCCCAAAAGTATTGCTGGTGCAGGAACAAAGCTGGGGGGTGCCTTGCCCCCTACCAGGAAGATCTATATTGCTCCTTTATATTGCCAAAGAACCTTTCTTTTTTCACATTCATCGTATAGTTTTAAGATTCTCAATTTATTCCCGTTGTTCTGTACGGCAATCTTTTTAAGTAAATCCCGAGACTTTAAAAGGGGGAAACCCCCCTCACTAATAAAAAAGTAGCCTTGACCTTTTCTGACGTGGGATTTGCCTTGTTTGTTTGTGCATGATTCTGTTTTTTTCTTCTTCTTCTTTTTTTTCTTCCTTCCGTTTTTTTTCTTTTTTTTCCTTTTTTTCCTTTTTCTTTTTTTTTCTTTTTTTTTTTCTATACTTTTTTCTTTCTTTTTTCTTTTCTTTTTTTTTTTTTCTTTTTTCTTCCTTTTTTTATTTTGTTGGATATTTAAACGTCGCGACGATAGAAAAAAAATATATGTAATTATTATGTGTTGTATGGTTTTCTTTCAATTATATTTTAAAATTTCTTGTTTTGCTTGTGTAAAAATTAAAAAAAAATGGAAATTCCCCTATTGCTGTGCCAATGATGGCGTTGGGTTTTGTACATGCCATTCGCCCCTTTGGGCCAACCCTTTTGGTTACGATTTGATTCTTGCCAGGTCTTCCCTGGGTTTTTCAGCTTTTGTCGGCAAAATACCTTTGGGTTTAAAACGCAGTAAACAAACATAGTCTTTGCCACAAAGAGTCCCCCGGGAGCCCGGGCCTCTCGTCTCCTTGACATTGTTAAATTAAAGAAAAAATCCTGAAATTACGATCTTTTTTGTGCTTTCCAGCACCTTCATGCTCTTGTTTTGCGGTGACAGGGAACTACAGTAGGCGTATCAGCACCCCCCCCAAACCCGCAGCTCTCTTCTACACCGGGGTAACCCTTCCGCATTGACCCCGGGTAGGGAGGCCCAGTATCTGGGGCTCCTTTGGGGCACTTTTTCTCCATTCTAAAATTTTTCCTTTTCATGTGATTTCCCCTGAGCCTACCGAGTACCCTTTGGGCTCCCGTACGCCGGGGGGGGTGGCCCGACTTACCGTCCTTCCATAGGCAATTTCGGCGGTTTAAGGGATGTCCTCCAAAATAACTCGATCCTCTCTGGGACTGAAACGAAACCAGGCTTCCACTGGGGGGTAGAGGACAAAAATACTGATTTCTCTCTTAGCTATTGCTTTTTGGGTTAAAACCAAAAGTTGATTTTCAAATCCCTTCAGGAAACGATTTTGAGAAAATGGGTGGGACCTGGTCCGATGCCCAAATGAATGATACCCCGGCTCCCCCTTCTCCCCCCTAAAGGGGGAGGGGCGTCATGAGTATCCTTGACAAACTCGACCTAAACAAGGGCCCCCCCACTAACGCAAAACGAAGCCCCTTTTTTAAAAATCCCCACCGGAATGCAGGTTCGCGAATGAAAAAGCGTGAATAAAAATCAATCGTTTTTGAACGTGAACCCCTTCATCATCAAAAAGGTCCTTGATGGTCAAGGGGACGGCGATTTTGTTTTTGGTCAAAAATTGCGAGATAAAGCCTCTTTGTTGAAGTACAATACAACTCCCAGATTAAGGTTTTTACTTAAGCTGACGCAAATTCATGATCTTCGAGTTAAAAACTCCCCCTTTTGGCCCAAATACCTGTAAGGGAGAAATCTTTCCAGGGTTTTGGGGACGAGGGAAAAAGTAAAATTTCTTAAGCATGAAGGACCAAAGACGTATGGATTTTCTTGTATGACCAAAGAGGAGGGGAATTGCAAACAAAACGGGACTGTGTTTTTTGACCTTTTGCTTTAAAAAAAAAAATCCCTGAGTTATAAACGTCGGTTAAACGTGTTAAAGTAAGTTTTATATCCAAACCCAATGCATTGTAGAAATCCAAAATTCGGACACCTATTAAGATGTATTGATAAAGACTCGAGTAAATTTTTATCCGTAAATGTGCTGAAGCCCTGACACCTTTAAATGTCAAACCAGATTTCCAAATGTGCAAAATTGTGGGGTCCCCTCATCGGATTGCTGGTGTACACCCTGAAAAAAGGGAAAACCGGACATTAGCATTATGAAAGCATGAGTTATTTATACTAAAGCTAAAAAAAAAATGGAAATTTGACACCAAACCCCGTATTTCCCTATCTGAACAGTAACTCCCCCACCCCTAGTGAAAGAAATGTCAGTAAACAGCTTGCAGCTAAGGATAAAGAAGCTGAACTTAACAGACCGTTAAAGAATTAAATATTAAAAGTATAACCTGCCAATTGGTTGATAAAACGCATCAACCGTCTAAAATCTAAGGGGTATACGAATCACATCCGGACGCACCTTTCCCCGTCTGGGCTACTCCTGGGGGAACTTCGTCTGGCTCGCGATCGGCTTCTCGGGAGAGAAGCAATCGCAATCGTCATCGTCTCCCTCCCAGGAGGTGCGGGACTGGAGGCTTCTGTCCCCAAAACCCACCCGAGAGAGGTCCCCGGGAAGCGGGGGAGAGGAGGCTCTCCCTCCAAAAAAAGAAAAAACTGGTGAAAAGGGCCTTCCAAACCCCTAAAACTAATCTTCGCGCGACCTTTAAAATGAATTCGAAGTCTTAATCTAAAGTAAATGCCCTTAATTTATTAGCCTCGTCCTATGCCCCGATATTATAGTTTTCCAAAACCCCTTTAAAAACCCCCTCGTCTCTGACGAGTCGTTTCGCTGGGGATTGTTTGATTATTTTTGAATTATCTCCCGCGTAAACGCTAAGGTCATTAGGGGGAAATTTAACTAAAAAATTTAAATGTTTAAACTTTAAAATCTATCAATAATATCTTAAAATTTAAACAAAAAATATTTTAAAAATCAAGCAAAATATTAGCTCTAATGCAAAAATTATTGCAAAAACATTATGCAAATTAAAATTTTATTAAAAATTTAGTCCCCAAAGAAATTAATAAGACCCTCTATGTCACAATCTTCCCCCAATCATTTTTCAGTGTTTGGGGGGAGCAATACTAACTTTTGGTTGAGAATGTTCCATCTTTCCACTACATGTGCGATCTTTAAAGGGCCTTGGCACCTTCAAAAAGGCTTGTTTTTTTACCATCTTTGCCCATGATCGCCCTTGTGTGCCCGATTTTTAGTTTTGTTAAACAACTTCCCTTTTCGGTTGGGTGGATGCTATTTTGCCAACTGTCAAGGGTCACTCTAATGTCACCAGTTTTTGTTTCGGAGGTATCCTCCTTGTTCCCTTCTGATGCTGGGTTTCGGGTTCGGTGTGTGGGAGAGGAAAACACATCAGAAGCTGGGGGCGCTCCCTTGGCCTTCTGATCATCGCCTTCCCCTGAAAACAACAGCGCTGGCACCAACATAAATTTTTTTTTACTTTTTGACACAGTGCAAGCCAATCTTGAACCGCCCTCACTACGGGATGTGATATTTTAAGCTCTTGATTGCTTGCAAGGCACTACGAGAGTCACAATATACCCAAAACAAAATGGTTCTAAATCTCTTCATTTTAAACTGCTGAAGGATGGCATTACCTGCAGTGAAGATCAAGCTGCTAGAAAAGACTGCCAGATGCAGTTTTCCCCCCTTCTGCTCACTGCGGAAAAACCCACGCCATTTTCAGATTTCGAACCATCTGAAATAAATTCATCTGCCCGGGTTTTTAGAAATGTGTGAAAAAATTTCTCCTCGGATTTCTGCTTCGATCTCCCCCCTTTTCTAAATTTCCCACTAAATCCACTCGACTTGATTAGCCCAAGGGGGAAATTGGGGAATTCCAACAGCCAGACCTTAAAGATTTAAATAAGACCCACAAGATTCCTCTTCCTTACCATGGATCGGCTATCCTCGGGGGGTTAAAAACCAATCTGGAGTAGGACCCCGGAATCCTTTGTATCTGTTTTAAAAAATCGGGTTCTGTATTCTGGGTTAAATAAAAGGGGGGTTCTCCACTCAGAACAGGGACTCCACAGGGAAGACCTGAAAGCCCCAGTCAGATTCTGAAGCTTCATTTAAACCGAGCCCAACATCCGGAGAAATGGAGTTGCAGATGAAAAACTTCACTCCATAGTCGCTACTACGAATAAGCCTCGGAAAAGCCGTAGAAGCGTTGTCGGTCTGCACCCCAAGATAAATGTGAAAAAACCCCCAAAAATCTAATGCTTTGGTACCCTTTCACTTTTAACTTTTTGATGTGGGACCCATGTAAGCCTTGGTAAAAAATTAAACCCCCAAGTACTTCACCCTTGGAAAAAATTGCAGGGGGTTTTTGCTCCTAAATAGGGGGAAGAGGGAAATTTTTCCTCTTTTTTTGGAAATTCATGCCATGGTTTTCTTGGGGAAAATTTGAACCCATGATTTTTTTCCCTGTAAACCTATTTTTGCACCCTGCATTTCCTTGCACTCCTTGCTTCCTCCTGAGCATACATGTAAATCTCCACATACAGTTACATGAGACAGAACTTGGAAAAACCTTTACAATGTCTTTTAAAAGAAATGGAAAACAGGGTCACATTTAAAGACACTCCCTTGGGGGCCCCCTTCCAGCTATCTTCCAGGTTTTTAAAACGGTTTCCCACCCAACTTTAAATTTCCTGTTAGCAGGAAGTTTTTATGAGGGAGGTAATGCTCCCCTTAAACCAAGTCATACAACTTCTTGAGTAGCCTGCTTCCAATAGTATCATAAGCCTTTTTAAGGGCCCAAAAGATGCTAACATGTGCCGTCGCTGTGCGAAGAATTCTTATAGCAGTTTCCTCCTTACAAGTCATCGTGGTCATCTCAATCTTTTAACCATATTGATATGGGGTCACACGTTTTCCCTTTTAGCAGCCATTCAACCCGGTTTACCATTTTCCCCCTCAGCTTGCAATGCAACTGGTGAGGGAAATTGGTCTTAATTTCCTGGTGTGGGAACTCCTTTTCCAGGTTAGGAACAGGAAGATTATACTCTTTTCCATGTGGGTGGGACTGTACCCTCCCTATATATCCTATTGAATAGGTCCAACAAAACTTCTGGGGGCTTCTGGTAATGAGATACATTTGGGATGGGAAAATCGTCATTCCTGGGGCAGTCTTTCGGGAGAGCTGCAAAGCAGATCCATCCCTTGGCAAAAATGGCAATTGTTGGAAGTTCTCTCAGTTTTCTACTAAAACGACCTGGGTTTGTTCCTGTTCAGCCTGAAAGTGGAGAATCGGGCAGTGTAAGATGCTCCTGAGGAGATCTCTGCCCTGGTTTGCAACACTTTTTTATCTGGATGATTTTGCCATCATCTTTAAGCAGGTGGTGACAGTGATGTCTCTTTCCAGCATCTTACTACCTTGTCCCTACCCCTGCTAAGGGGGTCCAGAGTTAATCGGGAGACTCCCCTGGGCCCCCTTTAGTACTTTGCCTGGCCCTTGGGTCGGGTCTTTTTGTAATGGGTTTAAGGTTCATCACGGGGTCGTTTCAACTGTCTTAATGCAGCTTTTTTTGCTCTGACAGCTTTTGGGATTCATCCCCCAAACCCTGGGACTGGGGGTCGCGGGGAAAGCCCGCTACTTTTTGGGGAAGGGTGCTTTTTGCTGCAAGGGGAAATTTGTGATGTGAAGTGATTACAGCTCTTAACCACTGGAAATCTTCCGATCCATGCAAAACTGCAGTTATCAAAAAAAATTCCCGTCCGCATGTTCAAGTCGCCATCTCTGCACTCTATTGGCGGAATACCATTCCCTCCTCCAAAAATATTGAAAAAGGTCACTTCCATGTAAGTCTTCCCTAACTACCAATGAAATCCCTGTGAATCGGTGAGACAATTGCCGGTCATATTGGAGAAAGTCCATTTTGAATTTGGGAAAAGTTGGGAGTGTCACTGTTCAAAAAACTGCATCTACTCTTAGGAGCAAGGACTCCAAGGCCCCCCCTTCGGGGTTTTACAAAGTGTCTCCTCACAGGGGGTTCCGACCATTGAAATCTCCAAAATAAAATGGATGTGGGAAATGCCCCAATAATCTTTCCCAAAACTTTTTTTGAGATTATGTGGAGGGAAAGGGAGATAGATGCGCTGTGGTCTGTCAAACCCATTCAGACAGCCTTTCCCCGCGTGTTTCTGCAGGGGGATGCCTGGAAAGGAAAATCCTGACATACCATTACTGCTACTCCTCCTGATCCATTGTCAAAAGCCCCCTAAGGGCTTGAATTTGGGAAACCTCTCAGGGAAAACGGGATATTTTCCCCGGTCCCCTAATCTCTTATAGGATACACAAACTGGTTATAAAGGGTATCAATGTTGCATTCTTCCATTTTGCATGAATTCCCCCCAGTTCCATTGGATTAGGGGATCCATTCTTTAAACTTTTTTTCATAGGTTTTGGGCACCTGTGGGCAGGTTTGCCCTCACCTTTAGGGTGTCCATTTCCCGGGTCTTTTGGGGAGTCTTTTGAGGGGGTTGTTTACCCGTGGAACTATTTCCACAGGGTTCCTTTTGAAAAGGCTCAGGGTTTCTTTGCCTGGGCAAAGAACGGACCTAGCCCTTTTCTTCAGGGGCATTCTGCCCACACGGGCCCCTGTGGATGTGGGGGCAGCTGGGGCTGTCACCGTTGAGACCCCTAAGCCTTCCTGACGGGTCCCAAAAACCCCACCTTTAAATGAGTCTTTTGAACAGGCTCAGGGTTCCTTTGCTGGGGAAGGGCAAACCCGGGCCCTTAGCTTCAGGGCTTTGCCACAGCAAGGCCCTGTGGATATGGGGGCACTGGGGCTGTCACCATTGAGGCCCCTGGACCTCACCTGAGGCTCCCAAAAACCTTATTTGGGAGGAGGGGTCTCCCCAAAGACCCCTCATCCTACTCTGTTTTTGGGGGATTCACCAAGGCATTTCAGCAATTGGGACTGAGGTTTTAAAAAGTGGGAAGTGTGTGGGGTAAGAACATTGAGGGCAAGTTGTGGGGAAAAGGTGAGCCAGAAACCCAAGCAAAGGATTTTCCTCTGTGCAAACAACACGGACACGTCGCTTTGCCCCTGGAAAACTACTTCTCCTTGCTCCTTTTTACAATACTTCTTTTTTTCAAATTTTTCCTTTTTCATTGCTTGAAAAGCTTCATGTGCTTCTTTGCAGTGATAACAGCATATTGGACCCGGACGTTTTTCATCTTCTTATACCTGTCTACCACACTTTACACATATTCTTGCTTGTCCATTTTCCCTTAAAAAAAGGGAAAAGTTGGCTCCTGCCCATAAACCCGGCGTGGAAACCCGCATAGGGTTGGGCCAAAAATGGCTTTACCCTAGGGGGTACCATGCCCAAATTAACTTTCTGGAAAGGCCAACGTATTAAAGTTAGAAAGGGGAAATGTGGGAGACTGTTCCAAAAGTCACTTTCTTCTTAAAACGTTTTCCTGCACAAAAATTAAATTCTCTAGTTCCTCTAACAGTTTTCCCCCCAGAATACCCCTCAGGTCTCGGGAAAAGACAAAACCCCTTCACTGATTGAGGGTTTTGTGAGGGGAGCATGAAACTTTAGCCCCCGGGGGTGTTGCATATTTCACCAGACGGTCCTCTCATCTTGTGACGAAAATTCAACTATCAGGCTACCATCTCCTGGGGTGATGCAGGACAGTTGACAACCTCAAATATTTTCCTATATACTTCAAAAATATCAAAATCCCTGATTGATACACCCTCAAAGGTCTTCACTACTAGGACTTTATATAAATACTCCATTTTACCAGGTAGATTTCCTTGTGGATTGAGGAGACTTTTCCCCCTTTTTCCTGGTTTTTGGGAGCCCGGAACGTTACGATTCCCCTTCTTGCCCTTTGAAGCTGGGAAAAGGGTCCAGAGTGACTGTGTTTTCTAAGGGGGTGGTCAGGGGATTGCGTAAGTCGTCAGGGAGAAGCTAGATCTTTGTAAAATTTTTAGTACTCATAAAATTAAATTCTTCTTTCCTCACCCCCCCCCCCCACCATGGGGTCCAACAAGGGGAACTATATTGGGCTCAAAATCTCCCAACAGCCACAGGGGTATGAGGAAATATAGAGCCACTGTTCGTACTGATGGCAGTCGCGGGGCCTAGGCTGCCGACTGATATACCCGCTTGAACCCCACCATATTTTTACCAGCCGATTTACTTGACCCTGCCCTTTATCAAGCCCCCGTCTAACCCGAATAAGGACCCAAAAGGGGTGTTATTAGCTGCAGGGCGCAGCGTGCAGATCGCTCAACCCCCAGGACTCCTGTCTCCTGGTATTACGGGTGCCACGCACGGTAACACCGTGGGAGAGTTCTCCCTGGCCCCAAATGAGATGAACCAGGGTGGGTGCACCATCCCCTCTCATAGCCTTGGTGCACCAGGAAGCCATTTTGTCTCATCCTCACTGGTGACCCCTTCATTTGGGTTTAGCCCTCGGGTCCGCTCACCAGATCATTGGACCTCAAGCCCCCCACCCGGGGCAAAGGCCCCTTTCCGTTAGGGGGTTTCGCTGGGGAAACTACCATTTATGTCGGAAGGATCGTGGGGGTAGGGTGGAGGGGGAGTCGCCATGTACATCCACCAAAGCCTCCCTTTTACAGAAGTGACTATTGATTCTACTTTGGAGTTTGTCGCATGCAAATAAAAATTAATGGCATGTATCTGGCTATATGTTCACTTTATTGTCCCCTGATGCAGTGATAGCCTATGATTGGGGCTCTTTGCTCTTCAGGAACGTCTGCCACAAAATAAAGTAATTTTTAGCTGATTTTAATGCTCATCATACGTTAGGGGGTTCCCTGAGGGTGGATGGTAGGGGTGAGCAAGTAGTTAATTTTGCTAATGATCTGATTTATCCTTCTGAATGATGGTAGTCCGACGCGGGTGGATGAAAATACCGGAAATTTGAGCTTTATTGACTTACCTGGTCTCTTCATCAATAGCAGCCAAGTGCCTGTGGCACACCATTGACGACTCGTTGGGAAGCGATCATCTTCCTATTTTTATTAAATATTCTGCACACAGTGAGAACGCCTTCAGCGCCTAAATTTAAAAGTAAAACGGGGCAGACTGGGTCCCCCTTCACAGGAGCGTCAAACTCGAACTTGTTGGAGAAACCATTGACGATAAAGTAAACAATATTCAGATTCGATTATAGAAGCAGCATTGCTATCCATTCCTAAAACTTCGACAGATAGCGTTAAGCATAGAGTTCCATGGTGGCACCAGATTGCCGCAGGGTTGTGGGGCCGCGCAATAAGGCCTACAGCTTTTCAAAATAATCCATCAAAATCACAAATCACAAATGAAACTTTTGCAACTACAAACTACAAGGTCCACTGTCAAAAAAATCATAAGAACAAAACATCTTGTAAAATTAAAACATCACTCACGAGGGAACCAATTTCGACAATCCTAAAGACATTGCTAATGTACTCGCCAGGCAGTTCTCTTACAAAACAGCTCGGCAAAATTTCCCATCCCGCTTTCCCGACCATCAAGGAAGCCGCTGAGCTGCAACCTATTCCCCTTTGCCACAGGAATGACTTTGATTATAATAAAGACCCAACAATGAATGACTTGTCCGAGCCCTAGAAGCCTGTAGAGGAACATCCCCAGGCCCGATGAGATTCGATATGAAATGATGAAGCATCTTAATCATGATGACGTGATTAATTTTTGCTAGAATTTGTACAATGAAATTTGGAAAAGCCACACTTTTCCAAACTCATGGCACTTCCCCCACATTCTTTCCCATATTGAAAGGAGGGGGTAATCCCAGACTTGCCACTCCTACCGCCCAATTGCGTTAACAAGTTGTTTTATGCAGGGTCTGGAAGAATTGTTAACATGGGCTATTGCATTTTTTAAATTCCAGTAATTTGCTAGTTAAACGACAGTGGGGTTTCCGAAAGGGGACCCAAACTCTCGATCACAGTAAAGCTGGACAGTCAATTCAAGAGGCCATTGCCAAAAAGATTTTATGATTTCAGTATTTTTAATATAGAAAAAGCCTATGACATGACATGGCGATATGGCCTACTCGAAAACTTTATGCTTTGGATTACGTGGAAAATTGCCTTGTTTTATTCAAAATTTCATTTCTGACAGAACGTTTGCTGCAAATTATTTTCCGACAATGTCACTTTTCAGACATTTTTGTCCAGGCAAACGGGTCCCCACAAGGAATGTCTTGTCACCAACATTATTTCTATGTATGATCAAAGACATCTTACCGCTCCTCCTCGGAATCTTAAATACTCCATGTACCTGATGATTGTGCATTTTGGCATTCCAGGGAATAATGCAGAAATTTTCAGCAATCGCTTCCAATTGGCCTGGGTAAGATCATTAACTTTGGGGGCCTCCAGTTGGGGTTTTAAGTTTTCCTTCGAAAGATAAATTGGGTAATTTTCACGTAGAGAAAGCCAACTCAGGGTAACTCTAGAACCCCTCAAAACCTATTCAATTCTGCAAAATTTCTTGGCTACTTTTTGATAGTAGACTCAATTGGAAACACCACATGATCAGTTTTAAAAAATAAATGTCAAAAGCAAATTAAGTTATTAAAGTGCATTTCTGGTAACAAATGGGAGCTGATAGAGTCTTTGCTAATGGTAAATAAACCTGTTGGTCTAAATAGATTATGGTCAGTCGGTGTATATCGGGATCGAGAACAATTTGAAAGGTTTTGGGTGCTGTGCAGAATGCCTGTTGCGTGTGTGTCTTGAGCCCTGAAGTGCACTCGATCGAGCGTCTTGAGGGGGATCGGATTTCCTCCACTCCGACTCAGGGGCGCAGTTAGCCTTGAGCTATGCCGCAAAAGGGGGGTCGAGACCCGACCCCCCTAATGGGATAGTGGCATTAACCCTTTGCCAAAACTCCACGCCTCGTCGAGAAAGTCGGTATAGATCTCTCTACCACGATACCCTGGTTCAGTCAAAAATAGCCCCTGGGAAAAA
>NW_023640081.1:10000-12864 GCF_015228065.2 Penaeus monodon
ATATATGTATATATATGAATGTATGCATATCTGTGCTTATATCTATATATACATATACATACACATCCACTTATATTGTTTCTACACACCATCCTTCACTTCGCATTTCTCAGATCTAATAATAAATAAATAAAAAAATAAAAAATAAAAAAATAAAAATACATACATAGTTATCCATATGAGAAGTGGAAGCTGCACATGTCTCGCATCTTATCGTCGTGTCCACCGCAAGTGAGCTCCAGTGTTCCAGTGTCCGAAAATCAGAGAACTGGTTAATTCAAATGATCGCGGGCATTTACTTGTCTTATTGTCTGAATTATACAAATGAGGATACACAGGCCTTTCTTTGATAATTTCAAGGTTCATAGAGGCAGAGAATGACTTTGAAGATATTCATCCCACCGAAGTTAATACCACGTCACGTGGCTCGGACACGTTGCAATTTTTTACCATGTCATCTCAGTGACCGTCATGATTGACTTGTAATTTTACCCATATAGAGTGAATATGTATTCGATGAACTGATAGAAAGGCACAGAAACATTTTATTCACCTTTATATAAGAAATCTACATCAAGAAACAATGATTTGTAATCTATGAAAGCATAAATCCCTATCTAAGACTATGTGAAATATATCTGAAAAATACCGCACTCTGATTGGCTGATCGGTGTATAATATTGAGATATGCAAACTGAAACAAACCGAAAAGATGTTTCAATAATGTACGCTTAAAGGGAAAAGGTGTACCAAAGTGTTAGGAAATAATACAAAGGCCTCTAATTCGTCGTTTTATTTCCTCTTCACTGGGTGTGTTTATCTGTATGATTTACCCTAAATATGTATACTCGTCTACTACCCCTAACGGTTCAACTGTACATGTATCTGTTTGAGCTGTAAATATGTAATTTATTTTTCTGTTAATCATAAGTACAACTTTCAGACCATCTTTTCAGATCGTTTGATAATTGTTGAAGCTCATCTGTTGACTCGCTGAAGAGAACAATATCGTCTTAGATTGTTTAGATGATCGTCCCTTATTTTGCTCCCCTTTCCGCTCCATTCTAGCTTCTTGGATATTTCCTCAAGGTAAGCTGTAAACAGTTTTGTTGAGATGGTGTCGCCCCAACGTTGTATATAATGTATTACAATAGCCTTCTACTCTTTGTTTTCGAATAACTTCTAGTGTTGCTGTTATTTGTAGAGTCAAATACCTTTACGGATTCTACGAATGCCATACACAAGGGTTTCCTATACTTCTTTGTTTTCTCTCTTATTTGGTTTAGTGTGAGTAAGATGTTGTCTGCTGTTGAGAACCCTCTGCGAAAGCCCATCTGTTCTCTAGGCTGGCTAGTCTAGGGTGTCAGAGATGCGAGTTGTGATAACTGATAAGAAGCTCATGGGTTGGTAAGTCTTTTGATCCGTTTTGTCCCCTTGATTGATGCATTTTTCCAGGCTTTTGGAGTTTTTCCGTAGATAAAGCCTTTATTAAAGAGATTGGCTAGTTTCACTTCTGCAATTTCTCCTGCATCTATTAGGCACCTATACTAACACCATCTTCTGATGTTTCCCTCTGTACAAAACGGCGTAAAAGTCTTCCACATTTTTAATGCTATCATGTTTGTTGTATGCCACGTCTCCGTCTGGATTTTTTTATTGCCTGCATTTGCTTTTCCTTATTCCAAGTTTCCCTTTAGCTGTATCAGTGCCTAAAATCACCACTTCAGTATTATTTTTTTAGATATTATAGTATTTGTTAGTTCTGCTATATATACATATTACGAGTTTATTCTTTCCCTTCTGAAGTGTACTTTAATTTCTGACAATTCTACAGTCGCTACCAATATTTACTATACAATACCTATTGGAAATTCTGAAGTCAATTTCGTTAATGCCAGATGGCGACTTCTATGATACTAAGTGATCGACCCTCAACAAAATCGATTAGCATTTGACCCCTTTCATTTCTGGTGCCTATTCCATGGTTGCTAACAGAAGTTTCTCTTTCTTTTTTTTTATTACTTAATTTGGGAATCTTCATGGAAGCTCTCCATTTCCTTATTACAATGGCTGCAGATTGGGGTATAGACTTGAATAGTCATTAAGTTGTATCTACTGTTAAGGCTTATTGTTACTCTTCTAGTGTTTGTAAACTAATAAACGTACCCCTAATTCTTGTTTACTATCCTGAGGATTACCTCTCCAACAGAGTACGTGTCTATATTTTAGTGTTTCTCATTTTCGCCTAGTCTTGTAACTTCACTGAAGGAAAGTACTTCAAGCATTGTTAAATGTTTGGTTTCAGTTCTCAGATTGCATGTGCAAAGCTGCACACTCGACGTCCGACGACTATGCACCTTTGCGCACACACACACATATATACACATACATATATTGTGTTTGTGTATGTGTATGTGTATGTGTATGTGTATGTGTATGTGTGTGTGTGTGTGTGTGTGTGTGTGTGTGTGTGTGTGTGTGTGTGTGTGTGTGTTTATAGCATATCCATAAGTCTATTTCTGTTACCAGTGGACCACGTGGCTGTTATCCACATGGATCCAAGTCCCAAACAGGTACCATTCACTCAGCTAGGGCATAGATGAGGGGTTATCTGATCTTGTTTAACCCTTCAGTTCATGTCCAACGCGCAGCGGGTAAGGTCGGCCTAGCCTCCCCCTCCGGGCGGGTGACCCAACACCGTGACCTCCGCGCGGTGCAGCGTGTGTTCACCCCTTTACGTGTGTTTTGAGTCCCTGTCAGCCACTGTACTAGAGTACGCATAACCCGTTATAGTGTTTGTGTGTGGGTGTGTGTGTGTTGTGTGGTGTGTTGTGTGTGTGTGTGTGTGTGTGTGGTGGAGTGTC
>NW_023640081.1:12964-35464 GCF_015228065.2 Penaeus monodon
ATAATATATTAATTTATTTTATTTTATCTTTATATATTATATTTTATTAAATTTATTTATAATATTTTATTATAATTTATAATTATTTTTAATTTAAATAAATTTAATAAAAAATATCAATATAATTTTAATTATATGTTAAATAAATATAATTTATATAAATATTATATATCTATATATTATATATATATTATATAAAATATATATATTTTATATATATATGTACAGATATTATATATGTATATAATGAATGTATGCATATCTGTGTTTTATATCTATATATACATATACATACACATCCACTTATATTGTTTCTACACACCATCCTTCACTTCGCATTTCTCAGATCTAATAATAATAAATAAAAAATAAAAAATAAAAAAATAAAATACATACATAGTTATCCATATGAGAAGTGGAAGCTGCACATGTCTCGCATCTTATCGTCGTGTCCCCCGCAATGAGCTCCAGTGTTCAGTGTCCGAAAATCAGAAAACTGGTTAATCAATGATCGCGGGCATTTACTTGTCTTTTTGTCTGAATTATACAAATGAGGATACACGGGCCTTTCTTTGATAATTTCAAGGTTCATAGAGGCGGGAGAATGACTTTGAAGATATTCATCCCACCGAAGTTATACCACGTCACGTGGCTCGGACACTTTTGCAATTTTTTACCCATGTCATCCCCAGTGACCGTCATGATTGACTTGTAATTTTACCCAATAGAGTGAATATGTATTCGATGAACTGATAGAAAGGCACAGAAACATTTTTTTTCACCTTTATATAAAATCTCATCAAGAAACAATGATTTGTAATCTATGAAGCATAAATCCTATCAAAGACTATGTGAAATATATCTGAAAAATACGCACTCTGATTGGCTGATCGGTGTAAATATTGAGATATGCAAACTGAAACAAACGAAAAGATGTTTTCAATAATGTACGCTTAAAGGAAAAGGTGTACCAAAGTGTTAGGAAAAAATACAAAGGCCCCTATTCGTTCGTTTTATTTCCTCTTTACTGGGTGTGTTTTTTCTGTATGATTTACCCCAATATGTATACTCGTCTACTACCCCTAACGGTTCAACGGGACATGTTCTGTTTGAGCTGTAAATTGTATTTATTTTTCTGTAATCATAATACAACTTTTCGAAACCCTCTTTTCAGATCGTTTGGGTAAATTTTTGAAGCTCATCTGTTGACTCGCTGAAGAAACAATATCGTCTTAGATTGTTTAGATGATCGTCCCCTTTTTTTGCTCCCCTTTCCGCTCCATTCTAGCTTCTTGGGTTTTTTCCTCAAGGTAAGCTGTAAAAAGTTTTGTTGAGATTGGGGTCGCCCCAACGTTGTAATAAGTATTACATACCTTCTACTCTTTGTTTCGAATAACTTCGTGTTGCTGTTATTTGTAGAGTCAATACCTTTACGGATTCTACGAATTCCCTACACAAGGTTTTTCCCATACTTCTTTGTTTTCTCTCTTTTTTGGTTTAGTGTGAGGGAAGATGTTGTCTGCTGTTGAGAACCCTCTGCGAAAGCCCTCTGTTCTCTAGGGTGGGTATCCTAGGGTGTCAGAGATGCGAGTTGTGATAACTGATAAGAGCTCATGGGTTGGTAAGTCTTTTGATCCGTTTTGTCCCCTTGATTGATGCATTTTTCCAGGCTTTTGGATTTTTTCCGTAGTAAAGCCTTTATTAAAGAGATTGGCTAGTTTCACTTCTGCAATTTCTCCTGCATCTATTAGGCACCTATACTAACACCATCTTCTGATGTTTCCCTCTGTAAAAAACGGCGAAAAAGTCTTCCACATTTTTAATGCTATCATGTTTGTTGTATCCACGTCTCCGTCTGGATTTTTTATTGCCTGCTTGCTTTTCCTTATTCCAAGTTTCCCTTTAGCTGTTCATGCCTAAAATCACCACTTCGTATTATTTTTTTAGATATTATAGTATTTGTTAGTTCTGCTATATATACATATTCGAGTTTATTCTTTCCCTTCTGAAATGTACTTTAATTTCTGACAATTCTACGTCGCTACCAAAATTTACTATACAATACCTATTGGAAATTCTGAGTCAATTTCGTTAATGCCAGATGGCGACTTCTATGATACTAAGTGATCGACCCTCACAAAATCGATTAGCATTTGACCCTTTTATTTCTGGTGCCTATTCCATGGTTGCTAACAGAAATTTTTCTTTTTTTTTTTATTACTTAATTTGGGAATCTTCATGGAAGCTCTCCATTTCCTTATTACAATGGCTGCAGATTGGGGTATAGACTTGAATAGTCATTAAGTTTTTATCTACTGTTAAGGCTTATTGTTACTCTTCTAGTGTTTGTAAACTATAAACCCTACCCTAAAATTTTTGTTTACTATCCTGAGGATTACCTCTCCAACAGAGTAAAGTGTCTATATTTTAGTGTTTCTCATTTTCGCCTATCTTGTAACTTCACTGAAGGAAGTACTTCAAGCATTGTTAAATGTTTGGTTTCAGTTCTCAGATTGCATGTGCAAAGCTGCACACTCGACGTCCGACGACTATGCACCTTTGCGCCACACACACTATATACACATACATATATTGTGTTTGTGTATGTGTAGTGTAAAGTGTATGTGTATGTGAAATGTGTGTGTGTGTGTGTGGGGTGTGTGTGTGTGTGGTGTGTGGGTGTGTGTGGGGGTTTTATAGCATATCCATAAGTCTTTTTCTGTTACCAGGGGACCACGTGCTGTTATCCACAGGGATCCAAGTCCCAAACGTCCATTCACTCAGCTAGGGCATAGGATGAGGGTTTATCTGATCTTGTTTTAACCCTTCAGTCATGCCCAACGCGCAGCGGTAGGTGGGCCTAGCCTCCCCCTCCGGGCGGGTGACCCAAAACCGTGACCTCCCGCGGTTTGCAGCGTGTGTTCCACCCCTTTACGTGTGTTTGAGCCCCTGTCAGCCACTGTACAAAAGAGTACGCATAACCCGTTATAGTGTTTGTGTGTGTGTGTGTGTGTGTGTGTGTGTGTGTGTGTGTGTGTGTGTGTTTGTGTGTTTTGGGAGATGTCATCACATGACAAGAAGAAAAGATTCTCACTCTTCAACGATGGGTGTTTAAAAACCGCTTTTCGCACGAGTGGGTTTTTTGGGACAAGTTGTTACAGACTGATGATCACACATGAATGATTTTACTTGAAAAACATCTGGTATTATCACCGCATTTACCTCTGCGCGCCCCCGAACGCAACACACACACACACACACAGTCACACACACACAATCTATATATATATTAATATATATATATATATATATATATATATATATATATATATTTTATATATATATATATATGTGTGTGTGTGTGTGTGTACAGAGGAGCAATCAGTGTAGCAGACGGAGCCAGTGACCTCACCTCGCTTCCCCCATGCTTCCTGCAGCTGCTGCTATCGCTCCTCCAGCTGGAACGGTCACTACTTATACCGAGAATGACCTAGGCCTCAGGGAGTTCATGCTAAGATCCCAGCGCGCTAAGGTCAACCCAAGGTCAGCTCCGCCCTCTCCCTCCGGGCAGCTGACCGTGACCTCCGCGCGGCGCTTTTACCCCTATAGACAAGTCGTAGCATCGTCGTAGCTTGTGTTCACCCCTTTACGTGTGTTTTGCGTCCCTGTCAGCACTGTACTAGAGTACGCATAGCCTTTTACAATCTGGTGGCAGGGTGGCGCTGCTTCCTTCCGGCTCGCAGCATGAATGCAAACCTTCGAAGAAAATCCGCTCGACCGCTTCAAGACATGGCTAAGAAAAAAAAACAACATAAGTACACATTTGGGCCCTTTTCTTATTTCTTTTCCCTTCCTTCTCCCATACATGTGTTAAGCCGTTGTTTTTTTTGTTGGGTTAAAAGGTGCTAATGACAGCAAATGGCACGTTCTCACACTATTCCCTTCACCTCAGATCGCATTTCCGTGCGATCGAGTATGTGACCAATAAACATGAATATCGTTTCGTTATTTTAAGTAATTAATTTTTTTTCTCTCATTTTAGATATTTATATTGTTTCATCTGCAAAAAATTTAAACGCGTTCGGGGATTTTATCTTATCACGAATATCATTTCATTTTTCCTCCCCCTCGCCCCGACCTGACCATACCTTTTCTTTCGCTTGCGGTCACTTTGGATTAGAAAAGGTTTTTCCCGTCTTGACCTGACCTCACTTCTCTTTTCCGGTCGGTGGCGACGTGGGAAGGGTCTGATGACCATGGGGTTTCCCCGTATTTGGTTGTTATTTTTGTTGACCCTTTGGGGAAATTAGCCATAGCATTGCTACATTTTTTTGGTGACACTTTTTCTATGGGCGCTAGAACGAAGGCATGTAATGCAATTTCATTAAATTGTATTTTTGAATATAGCAATAGGATCTTCCCCCATATCATAGTGCACAGGATTGCCCGATATTGCCCCGGGGTTGTGTAAAC
The DNA here is from genome assembly GCF_015228065.2 of Penaeus monodon. Classification (NCBI taxonomy): domain Eukaryota; kingdom Metazoa; phylum Arthropoda; class Malacostraca; order Decapoda; family Penaeidae; genus Penaeus; species Penaeus monodon. The sequence goes on from NW_023640081.1 coordinate 17,438, forward strand.
GCCTAATAGTTCTGCGCTCCGTCGTTCGAAAGTAGGTACAATAAACCGAAGTTATTCGTTCGGCACATTTTGAGTCGGTATGACCCCGGTTTAGGGTCCCGTTAATTAATGTAGGACTTAGGGTTTTAAGCTAGAATCATTATTTGCTCATTAACACACCTTTTCTCACCCTCTCAAGTCGTTGAAATGTTTTGGGTACACCCCAAGCGTTTTGTTTTTTTTCATGAAAATTTGTATTCTTAGTAATTTTGCGAGCGCCCATCACGATACCAGAAGAAACCCAGTTTATTTATATTCCCTGGCTCAAGTCGCCTCAGTCATAAAACGTAATGAGTTTTTTAAATGAGTCTGGCATGCCTAGCAAACACTACCTGGGAAAAAGTTCAGATTCTGACCCCGAGAAGATTGCTTGTTAAATAGCTGCGAATTTTTTTTCATGTCCCCATTCATTCTGGTACATTCTGTCGCATATCATTAATGTTGAATTCAATGTGTTAGTTGAAATATCTTAATAGCTAGCATTGCTAATGTCTTCAGTTTTCTTAAGGACGTTAATATTCGGGGTTTGTGATCATTCTCTGTGTGAGGTCACTCTCGCTTCCTCTCATTCATGCTAGCTGCCACACACACGCATACCACACACATTCACCTCACTCATACACCAGGACAAAGAACTGACCCTTTTCATTAATACGGTTGACTGCTGTCTTAGTGCCGGCGTAAAGATTTATGGTGTATATCTTTAGCCCGCAATTTTGTCTTTCGTGTCGAGTGGCTCGTACATGATGTACAAGTTACATCTATTTCTTCTCTGTGGGATGACTGTGGTTCAAGTAAATCTTCGTGGATTGCCGAGGTCGTTTCCCTAATTTACTCTCATATCTATCAGAGACGGTTGTTAGTTCAAGCCAAGTCCACGCGGATCGCTACTAACATCTCCCTCTTCTATTTTCTTCTTTATCTTTGTGAAAGTAAAACACAAAATGAAAAAAAAAGACGAAAATAATTTAAAACCAACATTAAAAAACCGCAATTTTTTATAAATCACCCCGGGTAGTGGTTGTTAAAACCCTCTCTTCTCTTTGCCTTTCTTTTTCTCTTACTCTGGCCCTTACGTGTATGACCTGGCTCCCCGACTATATATTGCAGTCGGACCGACATGGCACCGAAGGAGAACCTGCTACAGTTACGGTCACCTTAGGATGCAGTGGGAAGGACGTCATCGAAGATCGCCATAGGCCTGCGGACCGGATGTTCATCAGAGCAGGTGTTAAGCCGTCCATGATGTGGATGTGCGTTGCCTGCCGAAACGGCCCGAGTTGCCCCCCCCCCCCTCGAGACACCGTAGATCCATTCAACTCCAGGAGCTCGTAGCGCAGGTATCAGCCGCCCCGAAATGCCGCCCCTGCCCCGATGCCCGTAGATCCGGATGAAGATTACAAGGAAGTGTGGACGCGAGAAGGACCTGGACAAGATCTACTAACATCTCCCTCTTCTATTTTCTTCTTTATCTTTGTGAAAGTAAAACACAAAATGAAAAAAAAAGGGACCGAAAATAATTTAAAACCAACATTAAAAAACCGCAATTTTTTATAAATCACCGGCTAGTGGTGTTAACACCCCTCTTCTCTGTTTCCTTTCTTTTTCCCCTTACTCTGGCCCTTACGTGTAAAGACCTGGTTCCCGACTATATATTGCGTCGGACCGACATGGCCCAAGGAGAACCCGCTAAGTTTCGGTCACCTTAGGATGCAGTGGGAAGGCGTCATCGAAGATTGCCCCTGGGCCCGCGACCGGAATGTTCATCAGAAACAAGGTGTTAACCGTCCATGATGTGGATGTGCGTTGCTGCCGAAAAGGGCCCCAGTTGCCCCCCCTCGAGACCGTAATCCATTCAACTCCAGAGCTCGTAGCGCAGGATCAGCCCCCCCCGAAATGCGCCCTGCCCGATGCCCGTGATTTCCCGGGTGAAGATTACGGAGTGTGGACGCGGAAGGACCTGGACGAGATCTGTGAGGACATGTGGACGAGGAACCGCCGAGTTAGGCCTGGGCAGGACTTTCGAGGAGGTCAGACGAAACCGAGTCAAGGGAGGACCTGTGCGAGACTTTCGGGACGTGTGGCTCGAGGACGGACAGTTACACCGGGACCAGAGGATGAGGACAACATGGATGAGCAGCCACGAGATGCCAGGACAACCGCGAGACGAGATGACCAGCTAGTTAGGTCACCCTTGAGGCAATCTAAGACGCTGGGGCGAGGCGTGAGTAGGGGGCTGAGCAATGTACAGTGGGCATCAGTGTAGCACGGAACCATGACCTCACCTCGCTCCCCCATGCTTCTGCAGCTGCTGCTATCGCTCCTCCAGCTGAACGTCACTACTTATACCAAGTCAAAAGCCCTCGCCTCCTCCGGCAAGCTACCTGACCGCGACCCAGCACAACAACCATATATAACTTGTCTCGTGTTCTTATACTGCGTGTGTCAACTCTTAGAAATAAAGATCAGCCGTTAAAAGTATATACCCTCTGTTCACCTTTACTAAGTATGATAGCCTCTTACGTGTGTGTGGTGTGTGTGTGTGTGTGTGTGTGTGGGGTGTGTGTGTTTGTGCGTGTGTGTGTGTGTGTGTGTGTGTGTGTGCGTGCGTGCGTGCGTGCGTCGTGCGTCGGTGTGTGTGGTGTGTTTGTGTGTGTTGGGGTGTGTGTGTGTGTGTGTGTTGTGTGTGCTTTTGTATTTTGTGTGTGTGTGTGCATAAATATGTATGTAGTGGTATAATATATATATACATATAAATATATATAATATATATATATATATATATATATATATATATAATATATATATATATATCTGTGTGTTTGTTTTGTGTGTGTGTGTGTTGTGTTTGGTGTGTGTGTGTGCATAATATTATTATTATATATATATATATATATATATATATATATATATATATATAATATATATATATATATATAATACATACATACATTACATATATATATATATATATATATATATATATATAAAATATTTATAATATTATATAAAACATCATTATCATTATCTTGTAAATTCTCATTTTCATTCTTATCAATACCCTTAAATTTTTATTTTTATTATTATTACTATTATTGTCATTATTATTATCATTATTTTTATTATTATTGTATTATTACTGATATTTATATATATATATATATTATATTATATTTTATATTATATTTTTTTTTTATAATTATTATATTATATTTTTATATTCTTATTATTATTATTATTATTATTTTTATTATTATTATTATTATTATTATTATTATTATTATTAATATTATTATTATTATCATTTTTATTAGTTGTAGTAGTATCATATCATTAAATTATAATTAGTATTAGTATATTTTATTATTTATTATTGTTCTATTATTTTCATCTTACACATCATTATATTATTATCTTATCATTATCATTGTTATCATCGTTATCGTTTTTTTTATGCTGTTTTCATATCATTATTATTAGCATTACTATTAAATTATATTGTTTTGTGATTACTATTATTAGTTTTAAGTATTAATATTGTTATCAATTTTATCATATTTTTTTATTATTATCACTTTATCATATTTTTTGTATTATCATCACTTTATCATATTTATTATTATTATCACTTTTATTGCTGTTGGTTTTACTACTGTCATTACTATTACTACTGGTATTACTACTATTATTGTTATTAGCATCATTATTATTATTATACACGGGCTTACAACACAGGCAAAATTTCTATAGTTTTTTAGAGTAGTTCTACCTGAGCTACAGAAGAGAGCACAGGAAGCAGTGCATGATTTTTGCATGTTACAAAGAAAATTGTAAGGGGTAAACTACTAAAAACCCTATGAGAAATCGACTTCCATATGGTATCAAATAAAGGATGTGATATAAGGAGGGGGTGGGTGGTGAGGAAAAATCCCACCAAAATTTATGAATATTTTCGATAAAAGTATTCGTACTGTAGTGCACTAGATTATACATACATCCCTGTACATAATATGTTTCTCTCTCTCTCTCTCTCTCTCTCTCCTCCTCTGCTCTCTCTCTCGCTCTCTATTGCTCTCTCTTTTTCTCGCTCCCCTCTTGCAGGGGTAGTGATACTGGTATAGGCGTGACTCTTTATTACAAACAGTTGACACACAGTATGGGAACACACGAGACTATGTCTGGGGGTAAGGCAGCTGAGTGAAGGGTTCCATTTGGGACTTGGATCCACGTGGCTGGTAACAGAAATAGTTTTTATGTATATGCTATATTGCTCGGCCACCTATCGCGCCTCGCCCTTGAGGCCCCTTTGATTTGGCCTCAAGGGTGACCTAATTTTGGCTGGTCATCTCGTTCTCGTGCGTTATCCTGGTGCATCTTCGTGGCTACTCGTCCCTGTCGTCCTCATCCTCCTGGCCCCTCAGTGTAATCTGTCTGTCCTCGATGTCCACACGTCCTTGAAAGTTTTGCACAGGTCCTCCTTGATTTCGATTCATCTAGACTTCCTCGTAGTCCTCGTTCAGGCCTAACTCGGCGGCGCCCCTCGTCCACACATCCTCACAGATCTTGTCCAGGGCTTTCTCGCAGCATCCTCGTCCTCGAAATCTTCATCTGGATCTACAGGCGTCAGGGCAGGGGCGTCCTCATCGGCATCTCGGGCGGCTGATACCTGCGCTAAGAGCTCCTGGAGTTGACTGGATCTGCAGGCTCTCCCAGCGTCGCCCATCCACGCATCCTGGGGCAACTGGTACCTGCCTGGCGAGTTCTTGGTTCTTCGCTGGTTTTAAACGGGTGTCTCGGCAGGCAGCGCCCATCCACTACATCATGGGATGGTTTTAACACTTGCTCTGACGAACATCCTGGTCTGCAGCCTAGGGCGATCATCCGATGATGTCCTTCCCACAGCATCCTAAGGTGACGGTTCTGCAGGATCCTCCTTCGTGCCCGGCTATCGTGGGTCCGACTGAAATATATTCGGGGAATCAGATCATACATTTTTTTTAATTTTGGGGTTTTTTTAAGTTATTTTCGTCTTTTTTTTTATTTTGTGTTTTATTTTCACAAAGATAAAAAAGAAAATGGAAGGGGGAAAACTTCAGTACGATCCGCATGGACCCTGGCTTGAACTACCACTGTCTCTGATAGATATGAGAGTAATAAGGGAAACGACAACGGCAATCCACAAGGATTTACTTGAAACCCCTGTCGTCACACAGAAAAATAAATGTAATTTGTACATCATGTCCGAGTCACTCGTCACAACTGACAAAATTTGCGGGTTAAAGAGATACATCATAAATCTTTACTCCGCACTAAGACAGCAAACCCAAACCCCATTATTGAAAAGGTTTCAGTTCTTTTGTCCTGCATGGATGAGTGAGGTGAGTGTGTGTGTGTATGCGTGTGTGAGTGACAGCTAGCGTGAATGGAGAGTGAAAGTGAGTGACCTTACCAGAGCAATGCTAGCTATATAAATTTTTCAACTACCACATTGAATTCAACATTTAATGATATGCGACAGAATGTAGCAAATGAATGAATGGTGACAAGAAAAAAATATATCGCAAGCAATTTAACAAGCAAAACTTCTCGGGGGCAGCAATCTGAACTGCAGAGGTACATGTCCCAGCTATGCATGTTAGACTTCATCGACGAGGGGATCCTATACCCAAAAAGCCATACATTGACTGAAGCGATCGCCGGAAAATCTAAAAATAACCTGCCTTTTTGCATACTGTGTGGGCGCTCGCACATTCCTTACGGTTTTTAACGAATCACTGATCGCCTGGGAATTACCCAAAACATGCTATGACTTCAAGAGGGTGAGAAAGGTGTTATTAAAAAGCAAAATAATTATTCTAGACTAAAATTTCCCCGATCAAAAATAACTTCGTTTCCCTTTTCCTATTGTAAAACGCGAGCGCAGATCTATTAGGTTTACGCAACCCCGGGGTAATATCGCAACCTATGCACTATGATATGGGGAGATCCTACCCATACCAATATAATAATTTTAATAAATTGCGGACTGCTCGTTCAAAGCGCCGATAGAAACGTGTCACCAAAAAGCAATGTAAAAATTTGCTCCCGGTTTTACCCCCAAGGCGTCAACAAACTTGGTGTACGCCTGGGGTATCCCTTAAAAAGTGAAATATTGAACAAGTGGAAGTAACCAGAAGCCCTTACCCAGATGTACACCACATGGCGAGTAACCAAACCCTTTGTTTGTATGTGTTTCGCACCCCAATGACCTATCGGTCGAAGTGGACACGAGTTAGCTTTTTGACCTGGCTCAGGATCAACGGGGGAAAACGTGGACACAGAGAAACTGTTGTTAGTGTAGGCGTTCTTAACCAAGGATATGTCATTGGACAAGAAATACCAAATGAAGAAATGTGTATGGAAAAAAAACCCAAATGAAGAAGAGAAATATGAGAGCCAGGCTGAGCGAAAATTGTGACGAAAGCCCGTCAGTCTCAGAGCAGACCCCACACTAGGTGCATCTGAACCTGTTCCCGGTGAGTTACTCGAACAATTATTGTACATCTCCCAAGTTTTACTTAGAAATTCTGAACCCAGATTAAGGCATATTAAATAATCAATAAATAATGAAGTGAAAACAATCTTCAGTTTTCCTCTTGATTTTAAATTTAAATCCCAAGAAATGGAACCTGACACTCTCAAAGTCAAGTGGTGGCAGTTTACCATTTAATTGTGGAATGTTAAATATTAGATAAAAAATAAGTAAAGCCTACGACCGCTCGGAAACACCACAAAACAACAACCAAATTACAGGGAACCCAGCGGTCATGTCTTGAGCCTTCCTTCGTTTTCCCCCCTGACCACAAGCAAAAGAGAAAGTTGGTCAGGTCAGGCGAGGGAGGACAAGATAAAATAAAAATGATATTCATGATAGATAAAATCACGAACGCGTTAAATTCATTGCAGTTTGAAACACTAAATCTCTAAAAAAATGAGAGAAATAATTAACTACTCAACTTAGGAATGATTATTTTATTGACCACATACTCAATCTCACGGAAATGCAATCTGAGGTTAAAAGAATAGTGTGAGAATGTGCCATTTGCTGTCATTTTGCACTTTTTACCCCCAAAAACAACAACACTTAAAACATTTATGGACGAAGAAGGAAGGGAAAGAATAATAGAAAGGGGAAGGGAGGAAGGCCCAAAGGTGTCTTACTTTTTTTTTTGTTTTTTTTTTTTTAAACTGTCTTGAGCGGTCAGTAGATTTTTTTTCTTTTCTTCGGAGGTGTTCGTGCTGCCGGCCAATGGGGACGCTGTCACCGCTGCTACAATTTTAAAGGCTTTATCCTTATACAATGGTGAACAAGGGTATTTTACTTGTTACCGGCGTGCTCCTTTATTCTAAGAGTTGACACACAGAATGGGAACCCACGAGACGATGTCTGGGTAGGCGGCTCCATGCAGGTTCACTGCCCGGAGGGGTGGCAAAAGGGCCCAAATTTCCCCCGGTGGTGCTGGGCACATCTGAAGGGTCAAACAGATCAATATATTGTCATCTACGCCCTTTGCTGGTGAATGGTTCCTATTTGGGACTTGGATCCACGTGGTAACAGCAGGTGGTTTCCCCTGGTAACAGAATAAATTTGTACATGCAATACAAACCCCGTGGTGTGTGGTGGTGCGTGGTGTGTGGCGTGTGCGTGTGCTGTGTGTGTGTTGTGTGTGCGTGTGTGGTGTGCGTGTGTGGTGTTGCGTTATGTGTGTTGAGTATGTGGTTGTGTTACTTATATATATTATATATGCATATATACTTACATATTGTCTGTACACATAGATACATACATCTATACGTTTTTTCATATAAGGTAGATTTGCGATAAACAGTTTTACCAAAATAGACATTTGGTATTGCCTTACGCTTAGTTGATAAGAAGTTGTGCAACACGTGTGCTTAGGCATACAGTTTACAAAAAAAACTACGCTCATATATAGGAAATATTTGCAAAAAAGGCAAAAATACATCAAAAGTGAAAAATAGGCCCACGGGGTAATTCTACAGCGATCGGTGAGGGTCCGGACGCGATTAACCAAAAAAAAAAAAATATAAATATATATTATATAAAATATAATATATATATATATATATATATATAATATATATATACCATAGCGAGTGAAACAGTCGTGCTGGCGACACTAAGTACACACAGGACAGTGCAACCGGGTGGAGGGCTTATCATGGCAGTTTGGAAGGAAAAACTCGTAAAAACAGCAGCCAATTTAGCTAACTTGAGACCAAGTGACAAATTTAACCTTAACATCCAAACAAATATTATTTCTCAGCACGAAGATCTCATATTGAACAAACGAAACAATGACAGTTCAATGAAGAAGCTGCACTAGAAGTAGCGGTAAAGCGTCAAGCAAAGCCCAGCAAGTTCTCGTAGAAACTACGGAGCTTATTGCAAAAAGAAGGTCATAAAAATATTGTCATCAGGGCCCAAATAAAATTAGCCGAACTAAAAAGACATAAAATAAAAGAAGAGGGAAAGATGTTCGGAAATTCAATACCCCAAATATAATTAACAGTGATCTCAGGTACTAGCATAAAAGTTAAAAGGAGACTCGAATAGGAAATCAATTGTATGCAATAAAGAAACCAATGAGAAGAAACATACAATAAATGAAAACTAGGAATAGTAAGACTTTTACGGGATCATACAACTAAAATGAACAGCCATGATAGAAGCGAATGCGGTAACTAGAGACATACCCAGCATAACAACAGAAGAAATAAAGAGCATTTAAAAGGGCATGAAGAGGGAAAACACCGGGGAAGATGGAATTAGTATAGACCTTATAATAGATGCAGAGAAATTGAAACAGTGAAACTAGCCAATCTTTTTAACAAATGCCTGATCAACGGGAAAACTCCGAAAGCTGGAAAATTGCAACAACTATTTGGATACATAAAAAGGAGACAATCTAAAAATAAGCCTCCTTTCAGCTACTTCCCAACTATTCACAAATTCATCACAACTCGCATCTTTGACAGTCCTGGTTTTCTAACCCAACCTAGAGAACAAGCAGGCTTTCACATTGGTTTCCCTCAAAAACCCAGACCACATCCACACGCTCCCAAATATAGGAAAAAATAGACGAATATAGGAAACCCCTGTGTATAGCATTCATCGATTACAAAAGGCATTTGACTCTGTAGAGATTACCAGCAGTACGGGAAAGCTACCCGAAAACGGGATAGAGGATGTTATTGCAAAATACTGGAAGATATATACAAAGATGGGACAGCAACCATCAAGCTCCACACCGAAACCGACAAAATACCAATTAAAAAAGGTGTTTGACAGGGTGATACTATCTCACCAAAACTGTTTACAGCTTGTCTTGAGGAAATATTGAAAAAGCTAAAGTGGAATGGAAAGGGTATCAAGATAGGAGACGAATATCTAAGCAATCTAAGATTCGTAGTTGATATTGTTCTCTTCAGTGAATCTGCAAATGAAATACAGCAACTAATAAATGATCTGAACAGAGAAAGTCTGAAAATCGGACTTTCGATGAACAAGAAAAAGACTAAGATCATGTTCAACAGTAGAGTTCAGTTCGAACAGATACAAGTATAAGGCGAAGTGCTAGAGTTAGTGGACAAGTATATATACCTAGGACAACTCATACAGACAAACACATCTAGCGAAGAGAACATTAAGCGATGCATCAGTCTAGGCTGGAGCGCCTTTGGCAGACACAGTAGCATACTAAGAGGCTCCTTACCATTATATTTAAAAAGAAAACTCTTTAACCAGTGTGTCCTACCAGTTATGACTTATGGATTAGAAACATGGACTACAACCAAACTACTGAGAGGAAACTAATAAGTGCCTAGAGAGGGATGGAGAGATTGATGCTGGGAATTAGCCTAAGAGATCCGACGAGGGCGATGTGGATCAGGGAACAGACAAAAGTAGAAGATATATTTGTGAGCATCAAAAAGAAAAAATTGCAATGAGCAGGTCATATACATCGGGGACAGGACAACAATGGGCAAAAAATGTAACAGACTGGGTTATAGATAATATAAAGAGACCAAGGGCCGAAACCCGTGACAAGATGGAGTGACGAAATAACGAAATTTGGGGCCCAAGACTGGAAAAAAAAAACACGAGAGACAAAGTTGGAAAGAAATTGGGGAAAAGGGCCCACGTCCCCGCAGTGGACTGACTTAGGCTGATGATGATATATTTTGATATATATATATATATATATATATATATATATTATATATATATATATATATATATATATATCCCAAGGAGGTTTCGGTAGCCGTTGTTCAAATGTTTTATCTACTCAAAATACGCCGGAAATGAATAGATTCAAGCTAAAATTGTGAATATTTAATTCAAGTTATTTCAATATAATGTATAAAAACTCTAGAACGAAGAAATAAAATATTACGAAGAAACGATAGAAAAATATATTTTGTTTTTCATATATTCACAGAAACTTCGATACTCAGATATAATATTCGCCTTTTCATGACATCACTTACTTAGTGAGGAACACGGGTAAGTTTAATCTACACTCCATGGGGACTTGAAATATTGCGGTTAAGTTATCTCGGGGAGGCCTATATATCCTTATGGAATGCATCAACCCTATAACTATATTATACATTCAAGTGCTACTATGGAAAAAATATGAGCCTGAGTTTTATTCATAAATTATAAGTTATTTGTTATAATGTGGACTTACATAAAAATTCTTTATCTACAGATGTAAGTTTGTATGTGACCACAGCATGTTACAATTCTGGGGGGGGGGGGGGGGGGTTTATGGCGAGCCCCGGGGGTTTAGGAAGGATTTTGGTTCATACGGGGTTGTTTGTGGATTTCCCCCGGAATAGCTGGATTCAAAGGGGACTCAGAGCGGTGCGTCACACTTTCATTGATTTCATTTACGATGGAAAATGACAAGAGATTCACGCATATTACAGCGTCGATAATTGAAAAAAGGGAAATAATACTTGCAAGACTGGATGGTTGTCTGACACTAATAAAAAAAAAAAAAAAAAAAAAAAAAAAAATATATAATCATATATATATATATATATATTTTATATATATATATATATATGCATATATATATATATATATATATTTTTATATTATATATATATATATGGTGTTTTGTGTGTGTGTGTGTGTGTGTGTGTTGTGTGTCTGGTGTGTGTGTATGATTAGTACGTTTTGTTTATATATATATATTTTATATATATATATATATATTTTATATATATATATAGTGTGTGTGTTGTGTGTGTGGGTGTGTGTGTGTGTGTGTGTTTTGTTTGTGTGTGTGTGTGCGTGTGTGGGTTTGTGAGTGTGTGTGTGTGTGTGTGTTGTGTGTTTGTTTGCTTGTGTGGGGTGTGTGTGTTTTGTGTGTGTGTGTGTGTGTTTGTTTGGGGGTGTGTGTGTGTGTGTGTGTGTGGTGTGTGTGTTGTGTGTGTGTGTGTGTGGTGTGTGTGTGTGTATTTTGCTGTTGTTGTTGTTTGTAGCCGCTGCCCATCAGCATCGGCATAGCGTAGTTCCTGGCATCACATCAGGCGTATCTCATCCTCACCAGGGCACTGGGGTCATGCTCGGGCTAACGGTTTCCTCATGGGTTGCGATAAGGACAACACCACAGTCGTGTTCCCCTGTGTTGACATATGTACTGAACTACGCCTGGCCCCTTGTGTTGATGTGTATATAGAAAGAAGGGGGTGTCATGAGGGGGAGGGGGGAGGGCGCATCACTGGTTTGAGAGTGAATTCTGGCCTGACAACACGTATTATGACTGATCTGAGGATTTCTATTAAATGCCTTGACTGTTCCCGCTATGCAAATTATTATACACATGCATGTATGATTGTAGATACTGCCCCTGTATATTGTTGTTTGCTTTAAGCATTATGATTGTAATGACTATACTTGTAATATTATAAGAAATGGTATAAAACTGTAAGCGTACCAGAATCGAATTGTTACTATATTCTATATTGATAACAAGTTTGGCCGCAATCCAATAAACAGTGAATTGGGGAAAGACGCAGTAGATCAGCTACCTTTAAACTGACATAAATTATTACAGCATTTCATACGGTGCTTACAGTTGTAGGTGCGTGTGTAATGCATATATATATATATATATATATATATATATATATATATATATATATTATATATATATTATATTTTTATTTTGTGTTTGTGTGGTGTTGTGTGTGTGGGGTGTGTGTGTGTGTGTGTGTGTGTGGTGTGTGTGTGTGTGTGTGTGTGTGTGTGTGTGGTGTGTGTGTGCACATAGGCGGCGGGCGAGTCTTTGACTGGGGGGGAGCGAATGTGAAAATTCAGAATTTCAATATTTTTCAAAAAAAAAGAAATATGATAACCTGCCCTAGGAGGCGAGGGAGTCTTTGCCTTGGGGAGCGGATTCGAAATGAAAAGCTTAAGACATATTTAAAAAAAAACAACATGACATTCTGCCACACACAAATATTCAGTAAGTTCCAAAATAAAACTTTATTTACTGTCCTTTATAATTGTAAGTTCCCTTCAAAACATTTAATACAGCACTTTATAAAAATTAATCTGGAGTCCTTTACAGATGTAGACTGCAAAAGTCTTTTCCGGGGTTTTTAGTTTTTAGAAACTACAAACTATTATTCTAAAAAGAAAATGCGAAACTGTGTGTCGAACTTGTATTCAAAATGTTAATGGTTTTAAATCATGTATGACGGTATACACTAGAAACTTTAAAAGTACAGAGTGTATCTCAATAGTTGTCAATTCTTTTCACTCAAATATTTAATATTTCACAATCTCAACCCTTTTAAGCTTATATGATTGATTGCTTGAGTTCATCTTATTGGTTTTTTTAATAATCAATTATTTTATTGATTTATTTCATACATTGATTGGCTATTTCGATTAAAGGGGGCAGGTTTAGCTACCAGTATCTATAGTAATACTGAGCGGTGGAATTGCCTTTGTTGCCCATAGCAAAATACAATAACTACTTTCATATTAAACCCATTAGCGTGACCCGATCAACAATTGCATCCTCCAGGCAGATTACTTTCCAGGAGGTAGAACAAATGTTTTTACAATATGTTGTCATTTATAGGAGATAAAAACTTCCTCTGCCCTTTATTGGTGATTTTATCTGGGTCGGTATCTGTGTTTAAATGTTTTTCATCCAAGACGGTGCCTGGAATATACTCATAGGTTTTCATTACTATTATTTCCCCCGTATGTTCTGATACTGATCCTGTAGGTCTGTACCTATGAATATACCAATTTCACAATAATTAAAACAGTAAATTGTGTATTTAAAAACTAAACTTTTCGGCTTTTGAAGTAATGCATAGTTTTCATGATCTTTTAGACAAAAAGATCCTTTCAGACAACAACTTTGCGCATGACACAGTTCTCACATAAATATATGCTTAGCCATCAGTGTATTCATTTCTGCGTTAAATAATAATAGCCAGAATATATCCATATGGCTTCCACAATTTATGTGTGTGTTAACTGCGTTTTGATGTGGTGGGGTGGGGAGGGAGCGATTTGCTTAAAAAATAGTATTAAATGTCCATTCGAACTCCGCTAGTTAGGCGTTCATGAGCCCAGGAAAGTTCTGTCCTTTACTATATTATACTCCACTATACCTATCAATATTTTTAAATAAATCAGTTCATGGAAACAAACTGTCTACTGTAAGAGTGATACCCTTCTGGTAAAATGAGATATAGTATAATTACAGTATATTTTTATTAGTCTGTGTGAACGTGTAAACCAAAAGTAAAGCACAATTTTTTTCAGCTATTTCTGGGGGAAGCGGAGATGTACTCTCTCCCTCCAGTTTTCATTCTGGGGAAAGGGGCTCGCCCCTCTGCCCCCCCCCCCGCTTCCACCGCCTATTTTGTATATATATTGTGTGTGTGTGTGTTTTGTGTGTGTGTGTGTGTGTGTGTGTGTGTGTGTGAGGCCAGTCGCGGCAGAAGGGTACTAAGCGTCAAATCATTATTTGCGAGAAACAAGGTTAAAGTTTTGGAAATTTTTTAGAAGTATTGACAGCTGTACAAAAGAGCTAGAGTAAAATATTTTATACCAAAAAAAAGCCATGAACACACCTATAACATGTATTAAAGCAGAGAAATCACATTTCTTATCTAAAAAAAAATGTATATATAAAATATTTTTTATTAGGGTTACCATGTTAAATGATTTTGGTATCTTGGGTAAATCTTTCACTCTTCTTTTTTCATTTGTCTTGAGGTAACCCTTTCGCTGTCTTTATCCATATGTCTCCCCCTTCCCCCTCCCCCACCCATCAAAGGCTTTAGGACTCGTACACCAACAGGTCAAGGGGCGAGGGTGAGGGAAAATGCGACGCTCTCATTGGGTCGGCGCTCTAATGTCACAGCACTCTGCCTCTCCCTTGGCTGGGTGGATATGGTACCAGTCTGCCTGCGTGCATCACCCCATTGAGTCACTAAGGATTTGGACCGTATGGGATGTTGGAATAAGGGTAATATGTCAACCATAATGTAGTGCGGGACCAAAGCAGCTGATGGGAAAAATTTTGCCTTCGTGGCGCTTAGTACCCTTCTGCCGCGGTGGCCTCATAAAATATATATATATATATATATATATATATATATATATATATATATATTAAAATATATATGGTGTGTGTGTGTATTGTATAATATATGTATATATGTAAAATATTATAATATCATATATATATAACATACATATATGTATAATTAATATATATATATATATATAATATATATATATAAAATATATATATATTTTTCAATATTTATATCAAGTCACTTCATACGGTGCTTACAGTTGTAAGCTTATATATATATATATATATTTTATATATATAATATATATATATATATATAAATATATATATATATTTTATTTCATACATATATATATATATATTTTGGGGTTTTGTGTGTGTTGTGTGGTGTGTGTGTGTGTGTGTTGTGTGTGTGTGGTGTGTGGTGTTTGTGTTGTGTGTGTTTGTGGTTTGTGTGTGTGTGTGATGCAATCTATATATACACTTATATATTTATATTATAACATATACATATAGTATATATATATATTTTATAATAATATTAATATATATATAAAATATATGTGTGTGTGTGGTGTGTGTGTATGGTTTGTGTGTGGTGTGTGTCTATGGTTTGTGTGTGGTGTGTGTGTATGGTTTGTGTGTGTGTGTGTGCGTTTGTGTATGTGTGGTGTAGTGAAATGGATACGTGATCTTTACGCCTTACATACCAGAAAAGCCATGTGTGTCTTCTCTTATAATACTCCACTGTTCTCAGCCGACCCCAAAAGGTCTACAACCGTGACAATTGATAAAGTGACCTTAGAACATGCTAACCCCACTCTCATTGCTTGTAAACAATTCCCATGCTGTTATTCTATTGTCTGTGAGTACAATTATGTGTTGTTTATACTAAAAATGTTCGTCAGAAAATGCTTATTCTGAATCACTATATATGTTACCGCTATCTTTATCGATATTCGAAATGATTTTATGTTTGCGAATACTCAGCAATTTTTGTCTCCTTATCACTAACCTTTTAGTCTTGTAACACCATAACTCGCCATAACACAAAACTGTATTAAGGTCCCCTTTGGGTTCCTTCACCACGAAACCACCATGTGACCATATGTATCGGAATTTTTGTTCATTCAAATTCTTTCATGTTTTTCTTATGATATGTTTTTAAACGATGTTTCTTTCATAGAAATTTCTGAGCAGTTAAGACAGACCGTCCTAGCCTAGCCTCCCAGGGAGTCTCCCTGGCTTGCCCGTCCTGCTACCCTATTCCCGTGCTAATAAAACCCTAGATCAGCGACAACTTTAAATCAACACCTTCAAGACCAAAACCCCCAGAAACCAGAGTACACCCTGTGGGGACACGTCTCGTCTCGCGTCGCACACACGTCCCACACATCCTTACAGTGTGTTTTGTGCGCGCGCGCGCGCGTGTGTTTGTGTGTGAGTTTGTGAGTCAATTACCGAGCGTTTGTGGTCGTGGTTTTGGGTTTCCTCAGCGATGGGAGGAGGTAAGTGGTATCTGCTACCCCCCTCAGCATTACCCTTTAAATGAGTGATAATCGCTTATTGTGCTCTGGCGGTAAATACTGGAAGCGTCAAGCGTTGTGGTAACTGTAAGGATTTTCAAATTAGGTTTAACTAGCGCAGTAACCTTGTGTATTTGAATTTGGGATAGGTTGGATCTACTTTCAGCCTATCTTTATCACACATAAACAACAAACGCTCACAACACTTCCCACTACACATACACCCGACTCTTGGGAATGGTAGTATAGATGTGTAACGCAGTTTCATTCTTTTAAAATTAATGAGTTCAGTAAAACTTCTGTAAAACATTTTTGTAAGTAAATACTAGTAATTTTTACTGACAGGCAATGACATTTCTCATTGCTTTAAAATAAGAAAGTAAAAAAAGAAAAAAATGTATTTGCTTATCAGAAGCCATAATTTAAATAAAATGTATACATGGGAACACTAATGAATAAGCCAATTATCGCAAACACTATTATAGTCACTGTAGTATCCAGTCGTAAAGGAGTAACAAGTAAGAATCCATAGCTGTCTTAACATCACTAAATGGTATTACATTATCACTGCTTGTCAAAATGAGATAATGAGAGGAAATGACGGGTGCACTGACACCCAGTCCACCGGTTAAACCCCAGTCTATACTCATTCGGATGCACAAATAGCCACTCTCTCATACAGCTCTTAATCACAGGGACGGTCACCTTGCGAATCAGCAGACACCTGCGTGCTAAGTCATTCCCTTTTGTATTCCATTTCAGATGGAATACACCAAAACTGTAATAAGTTTTAAATGGCCGGCAAACCATGGGCTCTTAAAGAAAAGAGAAAATGAAAACACGAAAAAAAACTACCTGCCCCCCACCCTTTCCCAAAAACATCACCTCTACCCTTGTTCTCACACTTCTCATTGCTTGTCTATCACTTCCATAACACATGACATTCTCCATTATTTCTTTATTCATTTATTTTCTTCTTCTTCTTCTTCTTCTTCTTCTTCTTATTATTATTATTATTATTATTATTATTATTATTATTATTAGTTTATCATTATCTCTTTAACAGGATAAGTTTATTTAATGAGTGCCCACAGGTTTCAGCATGGATTGAAAATGTGGGATTTTCACAGGGGGAAGTTTGTCTCATACTCACATCTCTTTGGATCCAAAACGCTGTGAATTTCGTCCTTGTGGAACGTAACAAATTCCCGCACCTGTGTAACATATAATCA
Organism: Penaeus monodon; assembly: GCF_015228065.2. Classification (NCBI taxonomy): domain Eukaryota; kingdom Metazoa; phylum Arthropoda; class Malacostraca; order Decapoda; family Penaeidae; genus Penaeus; species Penaeus monodon. The sequence continues at coordinate 34,883 of NW_023640081.1, forward strand.
GCGAGTTGGACACATCTTTTTAAAATTCTTGAACAGTTCTCAACTGCAGTACGGAGCTTAGAATACTTCATGTTAAAATTTATAATGTCAAGGTGTGTGTGTATGTGTGTGTTTTTTGTGTGTGTGTGTGTGTGTGTTGTTTGTGTGTGTGTGTGTTGTTGTGTGGGTGTGGGGTTGTGTGTGTGTTTTTGTGTGTGTGTTGTGTGGGGTGTGTGTGTGTGTGTGTGTGTGTGTGTGTGTGTGTGTGTGTGTGTGCTCGATTTATATAGATTATTTATATCAGTACACTTTAAATAAAAAAATACTGCATTCTGGCTGATAATCTTTTGTATTGCTTGCGTGTCTGTTCATTTCTCTCTCCTTCCTCTTCTCCTTCTCCTTCTCCTTCCCCTTTTCCCTCTCCCTCTCCCTCTCCCCATATCCTTATTCTTCTACATCTCTCTCTCTCTCTCTCTCTCTCTCTCTCTCTATCTCTATCTATCTATCTATCTATCTATCTGTCTGTCTGTCTATCTATCTACCCATCTCTATCTATCCATCTATCTATCCTTTTGTCCATCTATCTGTCTATCCATCTATCTA
>NW_023640083.1:0-11603 GCF_015228065.2 Penaeus monodon
TTTTTGTTGATTATACAATTCTGGTAATTATTATCATTTTACCCTAATAATTGCCGAATCACCAAAGAATGAAAAACGTCATTTTGGAGTATACTCTCAAAGCTATATTTCGCTAGATTTTTGCCTCTTTTTCGACTTTTTGGAATGTTTTTCTTATACCTTTTTTATATTATATATGGACCAATTCCTGTTATTATCATCATCATTATCATGATTACATCATTATTATCGTTATCATCATCATTATCATCATTATCATCATTATCTCATCATTATCATCATTATTGCAATTATTATCATCATTATTGCAATTTATCACATTATTATTGCAATTATTGGAGTTATAGTATATTTTTTGCAATAATACATATAACCACAACAATAATAATAGTAAATAACATAATAATAACAATAATAACGATTTTATAATAATTTTATATCATTATCTTAATTAGTATCGTTATTACTGTAATTATTACTGTTTATAATAATTATTTTTGCAATTATACTACCAGTACAAATATAATAATGATAATAAATACAATAATAATACTAATAACAATATATACCACTACATTATTATTATTATACTTATACTTATTTATTATTGTTATTATTACAGATATAATAGATTTTTTGCAATGATACTAATAATTAGATAATAGTAATATAATAATAATAATAATAATTAATATAATAATATAAATTATATAATAATAATAATATATAATAATAATAATTTTAATAATATTCAATGTTTATCAAAATTCTCTTTATTCTCACTTTTATCATCATTATTGTTATGATTAATACATTCTGGTAATTATTATCATTATTACCCTAATAATTGCCGAAATCACAAAGAAATGAAAAAACGTCATTTTGGAGTATACTCTCAAAAGGCTATATTCGCTAGATTTTGCCGCTTTTTCGACTTTTGGGAATGTTTTTTTTATACCTTTTTATATTATATATGGACACAATTCCTGTTTTATCATCCTCATTATCATGATTATCATCATTTTTATCGTTATCATCATCATTATCATCATTATCATCATTATCAATCATCATTATCATCATTAATTGCAATTATTAATCATCCTTATTGCAATTGGGGGGAGTTTTCATTATTATTGACATTATTGGAGTTATATTCTATATTTTTTGCATAATACTAATAACCACAACAATAATAATAGTAATAACAATAATAATAATAATATACGTTTTATCATAATTATTTATATCATTATCTTAATTAGTATCGTCGTTTATTACTGTAATTTATTCTGTTATAATAATTATTTTTTTGCAATTAACTACCAGTAAAATAATAATAATGATAATAATAACAATAATATACTAATAACAATCTCATAACCACTAGCATTATTATTATTATACTTATCTTTTATTATTATTGTTATTATTACAGATTAATAGATTTTTTTGGCATGATACTAATAATTAAGATAATAGTAATATAATACTAATAATAATAATACTAATCAATAATTGATATAATAATATATATAATAAAATAATAATAAATATAATAATGTAATAATAATAATAATAATAATTTTAATAATATTCCCAAATGTTATCAAATTTCTCTTTATTCTCACTTTTATCATCATTATTGTTGAGATGAATACATTCTGGTAATTATTAATCATATTACCCTACTCAATTGCCGAAATCACCAAACGAAATCGAAAAAAACGGTCAGTTGGGAGTATACTCTCAAAAGCTATATTCGCTATATTTTTGCCGCTTTTTCGACTTTTGGGAATGTTTTTTCTTATACCTTTTTTTTATATTATATATGGACACAATTCCTGTTATTATCATCAGCATTATCATGATTATCTCATTATTTTCGTTATCATCATCATTATCATCTTATCAATCATTATCATCATCATTATCATCATTATTGCAATTATTATCATCATTATTTGCAATTGTTATCTTATTTATTGCAATTATTGGAGTTATAAGTATATATTTTTGCAATAATACTAAAAACCACAAACAATAATAGGTAGTAATAATCAATAATATAACAATAATAACGATTATAATAATTATTTTATCTCATTATCTAATTAGTATCGTTATTCCTGTATTATTACTGTTATAATATTGTTTTTGCAATTATACACCAGTACAAATAATATAATGATTAATAACAATAATCTACTTAATAACATATTATAACCACTATCATTATTATTATTATACTTATACTTATTATTATTATTGTTATTATTATAGATATAATAGATTTTTTGGCAATGATGCTATAATTTAGATAATAGTAATAATAATAATGATAATAAATAATAATAATAATAATAATCATAATAATAATAATATAAATAATAATAATATAATAATAATATAATAATAATTAATATAATATTTTAATAATATTCAAATGTTATCAAAATTCTCTTTTTCTCACTTTTATCATCAATTAGTGTTATGATTATTCAATTAATGGTATTATCTCATTATTACCTCTAATAATTGCCGAAATCACCAAAGAAATCGAAAAAAAACGTCATTTTGGAGTATACTCTAAAAAGGGCGATATTTCGCTAGATTTTGCCGCTTTTTCGACTTTTGGGAATGTTTTTCATACCTTTTTATATTATATATGGTCACAATTCCTGTGTTATTACATCATCATTATCATGATTATCATCATTAGTATGTTATCATCATCATTATCATCATTCATCAGCATCATTAATCATCATATTGCATTATTATCATCATTATTATTGCCATTGTTTATCATTACTTATTGCAATTATTGAGTTATAGTATTATATTTTTGCAATAATAACTAATACCACAACACTAATATATAATAACAATAATAATAGACATAATAACGATTTTATAAAATTATTTATATCAATTATCGTAATTAGTATCGTATTACTGTAAGTATTACTGTTTAATATAATTATTTTTGCAATTATTATCCTACCAGTACAAATAATAATAATGATAATAATAACAATAATCATCTGATAACAATATTTTAACCCTTGCATTATTATTTATTATACTTAACTTATTATTATTATTGTGTTATTATTACAGATAAATAGATTTTTTGGCAATGATATAATAAATTAAAGATAATAGTAATATAATACATAAAATAATAATAATTTTAATATATTCGTTATCAAATTCTCTTTAGTCTCACTTTTATCATCATTATTGTTATGATTAATACAATTCTGGTAATTATTAGCATTATTCCCCTAATAATTGCCGAAATCACCAAGAAATCGAAAAAACGTCATTTTGGAGTATACTCTCAAAAGGCTATATTTCGCTAGATTTTGCCGCTTTTTCGACTTTTGGGAATGTTTTCTTATACCTTTTTTATATTATATATGGACACAATTCCTGTTATTATCATCATCATTATCATGATTATCATCATTATTATCGTTATAATCATCATTATCATCATTATCATCATTATCATCATCATTATCATCATTATTGCAATTATTATCATCATTATTGCAATTGTTATCATTATTATTGCAATTATTGGAGTTATAGTATATATTTTTGCAATAATACTAATAACCACAACAATAATAATAGTAATAACAATTATAATAACAATAATAACGATTTTATAATAATTATTTATATCATTATCTTAATTAGTATCGTTATTACTGTAATTATTACTGTTATAATAATTATTTTTGCAAATTATACTACCAGTACATATAATAATATAATAATAATAACAATAATAATACTAATAACAATATTATAACCATAGCATATTATTATTATACTTATACTATTATTATTATTGTTATTATTACAGATATAATAGATTTTTGGCAATGATACTAATAATTAAGATAATAGTATAATAATAATAATAATAAATAATAATAATAATATAATAATATAATAAATATAATAATAATAATAATAATAATAATAATATTTTAATAATATTCAAATGTTATCAAAATTCTTTTATTCTCACTTTTATCATCATTATTGTTATGATAATACAATTCTGGTAAATTATTATCATTATTAAACCCTAATAATTGCCGAAATCACCAAAGAAATCGAAAAAAACGTCATTTTCGAGTATACTCTCAAAAGGCTATATTTCGCCAGATTTTGCCGCTTTTTCGACTTTTGGGAATGTTTTTCTTATACCTTTTTTATATTATATATGGACACAATTCTGTTATTATCATATACATTATCATGATTACATCATTATTTCGTATCATCATCATTATCATCATTATCATCATTATCATCATCATTATCATCATTATTGCAATTATTATCATCATTTTTGCAATTGTTATCATAATCTAATAACCAGAACAAAAAATTTTTTTTGGTTTTTAAAAAACCTAATAGTAATAACAATAATAATACTAATAACAATATTATAACCACTAGCATTATTATTATTATACTTATACTTATTATTATTATTGGTATTATTACAGATATAATAGATTTTTTGGCAATGATACTAATAATTAAGATAATAGTAATAATAATAATAATAATAATAATAATAATAATAATAATAATAATAATAATAATAATAATAATAATAATAATAATAATAATAATTTTAATAATATTCAAATGTTATCAAAAATTCTCTTATCTCACTTTTATCATCATTATTGTTATGATTAATACAATTCTGGTAATTATTATCATTATAATAATTGCCGACATCCCCCAAAGAAATTTGAAAAACGTCATTTTGGAGTATACTCCAAAGGCTATATTGTCGCAGATTTTTGCCGCTTTTTCGACTTTTGGGAATGTTTTTCTTAATAATCTTTTTTTATATTATATATGGACACAATTCCTGTTTATTATCATCATTATCCATGATTATCATCATTATTATCGTTTATCATCATCATTATCATCATTATCATCGTTAATCATCATCATTAATCATCATTATTGCAATGGATATTATCATCATATTGCAATTGTTATAATTATTATTGTCAATTATTGGAGTTATAGTATATATTATTGCAATAATACTATAACCACAAACAATAATAATAGTAATAACATATAATAACAATAATACGATTTTATAATAATTTTTATATCATTATCTAATTAGTATCGTTATTACTGTAATTATTACTGTTATAATAATTACTTTGCAATTATACTACCAGTACAAATAATAATAATTGAATATAACAATATAATCTAATACAATATATAACCCACTAGCATTATTATTAGTTATACTTAATACTTTATTATTATTAATTGTTATTATTAGCAGATATATAGAATTTTTGCAATGATATACAATTAATATAATAGTCATAATAAGAATCATAATAATAATAATACCTAATAATACTAGTAATAATATCATAATAATAATAAATAATATCATCCTAATTACTAATAATTTAATAATATTCAATGTTATCAAAATTCCTTTATTCTACTTTTACTCATTATTGTTTATGATTAATACAATTCTGGTAATTATTATCATTATTACCCTAATAATTGCGAAATCACCAAGAAATCGAAAAAACGTCATTTTGGAGTATACTCTCAAAGGCTATATTTCGCTGTTTTGGCCTCTTTTCGACTTTGGGATGTTTTTCTTATACCTTTTTATATATATATGGACACATTCCTGTTATTATCATCATCATTATCATGATTATCTCATTATTCTCGTTATCATCATCATTATCATCATTATCCATCAGCATTATCATCATTATTCAATTATTATCATAATTATTGCAATTGTTATAATTATTATTGCAATTATTGAGTTTAGTATATATTTTTGCATAACTAACTAATAACCACAAACAATAATATAGTAATAACAATAATAATAACAATATACCGATTTTATAATAATTATTTATATCATTATCTTAATTTAGTATCGTTATACTGTAATTATGCTGTTATAATAATATTTTTCAATTATACTACAGTAACAATAATAATGATGATAATAATAACAATAAGAATACTAATCCACAATATTATAACCATAGCATCATTATTATTATTATTATCTTTTTTTTTATTAATAGTCTTATTTATATTGTTATTATTAAGTATAAATAATTTTTTGGGAATGATAGTAATAATTAAGAAATAGTCATAATATAATAACAAAATAATAATTACTATAATAATAATAATAATAATATTAACAATAATATAAATTATATTATAATAATATTCAATGTTATCAAATTCTTTATTCTCACTTTTATCATCATTATTGTATGATTAATACACATTCTGAGTAATTATTATCATTATAACCTAAAATTCCGAAATCACCAAAGAAATCGAAAAAACGTCATTTTGGAGTATACTCTCAAAGGTATATTTCGCTAGTTTTGCGCTTTTCGACTTGGAATGTTTTCTTATAACCTTTTTATATATAATATGTGACACATTCTGTTATTATCATCATCATATCATGATTATCATATTATTATCGTTTATCAATCATATTCATTATCATCATTATCTCATCATATATCATAATATATGCAATATATATATCATCATTATTGCAATATATAATATCAATATATTATTGCAATATTGAGTTAATATATTATTTTTGCAATATACTAATAACCCCAACAATAATGATTAGTAACAACTTAATATATATTATACATAATAATTAATACAATCAATAATCTTTCGTATATTACGTATATTTATTTTTGCATTTTTACATTAATTTTTTAATAATACTTAATATAATACACAATTTATAACATACATATTATTATATTATATATTATTATGTTATATACATTATATATTATCAATTAATATTTAATATATTAATATATAATATATTTAATTATATATATAATATATATATATATATTAATAATAATACAATACAAAATTTATACTTACATATATATATAATACATTTGTAATCTTATTCATTATTCCTAATATTCGATACAAAATCAAAAAAGTCATTTTTGGAGTATACTCTCAAAGGTATATTTTCGCTAGATTTGCGCTTTTTCGACTTTGGGAATGTTTTTCTTATACCTTTTTTATATTATTATGATAAATTCTGTATTATCATCAATCATTATCATGATATCATCATTATATCGTTAATCATCATCATTATCATATTATCATCATTATCATATCATATCATCATTATTGCAATATTATCATCATATTGCAATTGTTAATCATATATTGCAATTATTGAGTTAAGTATATTATTTTTGCATATACTAATACCACACATAATGATATATAACAAAAATAATACAATATACGATTTTATAATAATTTTAATCCCTATCAACTTATTTCGTATACTCTAAAGTTACTTTTAATAATTATTTTCATTTATACTCAGTACAATATAATAATTATAATAACAATAATAAGACTAATACCAATATTATAACACTACATATTATATTATACATTATTTTATTATTATTGTTATATTCAGTTATATAATTTATTGGCAATATACTATAATTTAAGATAATAATTAATAATAATAATAATATTAAAATAATATATATAATTAATGAATAATATATAAAAAATATAATAATAATAATAATAATAATCAATATTGATGTTATCAAAATTTTCTTATTCTCACTTTTATCATCATTATGTTATGATTATACATTTATGGTAATTATTATCATTATTACCCCTAATATTGCCGAATCACAAAGAAATCGAAAAACCTCATTTTTGGAGTAACTCTCAAAAGGCTATAGTTCGCTAGATTTTTGCCGCTTTTTTTTCGACTTTTTGGGAATGGTTTTTCTTCTACCTTTTTTATATTATATATGGACACAATTCCTGTTATTATCATCATCATTATCATGATTATCATCATATTATCGTTTATCATCATCATTATCTATCATTATCATGCATTATCATCATCATTATCATCATTATTTGCATTATTATCATCACTTATTGCAATTGTTAATCATTATAATTGCAAAATTATTGCAGTTATAGTATATATTTTTTGCAATAATACTAATAACCCAACAATAATGATAGTAATAACATAATAGAACAATAATAACGATTTTATAATATTATTTTATATCCATTATCTTAATTAGTATCGTTATACTGTTAAGTATTACTGTTATAATAATTATTTTTTGCAATTATACTACCAGTACAAATAATAATAAATGATATAATAACATAATATACTAGATAACAATATATAACCACTAGCATGATTATTATTATCCTTATACTTATTATTATTATTGTTATAATTACAGTAAATAAAGATTTATTTGGGCAATAATACTATAATTAAGATAATAATAATATAATAATAATAATAATATAATAATTAATAATAATAATAATACTAATAATCATAATATAATAATAATAAATAATATATATCAAATGTTCTCAAAATTCTCTTTATTCTCACTTTATCATCATTATTGTTATGATTATACAATTCTGGTAATTATTATATTATTCCCCTATATTGCGAAATCACAAAGAAATCGAAAAAACTCATTTTTGGCAGTATACTCTCAAAAGGCTATATTTCGCTAATTTTGCGCTTTTTCGACTTTTGGGAATGTTTTCTTATACTTTTTTATATATATATGGACACAATTCCTGGTGTTATCATCAGTCATGTTATCATGATTATCATCATTATTAATCGTTATCATCATCATTATCATCATTATCATCATTATCATCATCATTCGCACATTATTGCAATTATTACATCATTATTGCAATTGTTGATCATTATTATTGCATTATTACAGTTATATATATATTTTTTCAATAATACTATAACCACCACATAATGATAGTAATAACACTAATAATAACATAATACGATTTTATAATATTATTTAGATCATATATCTTATTAGTATCTTATTACTGTAATTATTACTGTTATAAATAATGATTTTTGCAATTATCTACCAGTACAAAATAATAATAAGGATAATAATAACATAATAATACTAATAAACAATATTCTAGACCACTAGCATGATTTATTATTATACTTATACTTTATTATTCTTATTGTTTATATAATTACAGTTATAATAGATTTATTGGCCATATAACTAATAATTAAGATAATAATAATAATAATACTAATAAGAATAATAATAAGAATAATAATATAAATAATAATAAAATAATAATAATAATATATAATAATATTCAAATGTTATCAAATTCTCTTTATTCTCACTTTTATCATCATTATTGTTATGATTAATACAATTCCTGGTAATTATTATCATTCTTACCCTAATATTGTCCGCCATCACCAAGAACTATGGGGAAAACGTCATTTTGAGTATACTCTCAAAGGCCTTAATTTTCGCTAGATTTTGCCGCTTTTTCGACTTTGGGAATGTTTTTCTTATACTTTTTTTATATTTAATATGGACACAATTCCCTGTTATTTATCATCATCATTATCATGGATTACATCATTATATCGTTATCCATCATCATATCATCATTATCATCATTATCATCATCATTATCATCATTATTGCAATTATTATCATCATTATTGTCAATTGTTCTCATTATTATTGCAATTTATTTCAGTTTATAGTATAATATTTTTGCAATAATACTAATAACCACAACAATAATGATAGTAATACAATATAATACAATAATAACGATTTTAAATAATAATTATTATATCATTAATCTTATTGTATCGTTATTACCTGTAATTATTACTGTTATATAATTATTTTGCCTTATACTACCAGTACAAATAATAATAAATGATAATAATAACAATTCATAATACTAATAACAATATGATAACCACTAGCATATTATTATTATATTATACTTATTATTATTATTGTTATAATTACAGTTATAATAGATTTATTGGCAATATACTAATAATTAAGATAATAATAATAATAATAGTAATTAATAAATAATAATAATAATAATACTAATTTAATAAGAATAAATAATAATAATATTCAAATGTTATCAAATTCTCTATTCTCACTTTTATCATCATTATTGTTATGATTAATACATTCTGGTAATTATTATAATTATTACCCTAATAATTGCCGAAGATCACCAAGAAATCGAAAAACGTCATTTTGGAGTATACTCGCAAAGGCTATATTTTCGCTCGATTTTGCCGCTTTTTTCGACTTTTGGGAATGTTTTTTTCTTAACCTTTTTTTTATTATATATGGACGACATTCCTGTTATTATCAATCACATTATCATGATTATCATCATTATTATCGTTATCAATCATCATTATCATCATTATCATCATTATCATCATCATTATCATCATTATTCAATTATTATTTCATTATTGCAATTTCTTATTATATAATTATTGCATTATATATATTTTAATAATACTAATAACCAAAAATAATGATTTAATAATAATAATAAATATCAATAATAACGATTTTATAAATTATTTATTCTTATATAATTATATCTTTTACTTAATTATTACGTTATAATAATTATTTTAATATATACATACAATAATAATAGATAATAAAATAATAATACTAATAACAATATTTAACACTACATGATTATTATACTATACTTATTATTATTATTGTTAAATTACAGTTATAATAGATTTATTGGAATAATAATAATATTTAAGATAATAAATATAATAATAATAATAATAATAATAATAATAATAATAATATAATAATAATTCAAATGTTATCAAAATTCTAATATTCAAATGTTATCAAAATTCTCTTTATTCTCACTTTTATCATCATTATTGTTATGATTAATACAATTCTGGTAATTATTATCATTATTACCCTAATAATTGCCGAAATCACCAAAGAAATCGAAAAAAAGTCATTTTGGAGTATACTCTCAAAGGCCATATTTCGCTAGATTTTGCCGCTTTTTCGACTTTTGGGTTTTTTTTTTCTTATACCTTTTTATATTATATATGGACACAATTCCTGTTATTATCATCATCATTATCATGATTATCATCATTATTATCGTTATCATCATCATTATCATCATTATCATCATTACATCATCATTATCATCATTATTGCAATTATTATCATCATTATTGCAATTGTTATCATTATTATTGCAATTATTGCAGTTATAGTATATATTTTTGCAATAATACTAATAACCACAACAATAATGATAGTAATAACAATAATAATAACAATAATAACGATTTTATAATAATTATTTATATCATTATCTTAATTAGTATCGTTATTACTGTAATTATTACTGTTATAATAATTATTTTTGCAATTATACTACCAGTACAAATAATAATAATGATAATAATAACAATAATAATACTAATAACAATATTATAACCACTAGCATGATTATTATTATACTTATACTTATTATTATTGTTATAATTACGTTATAATAGATTTTAATTTTGATAATATTAATAAAATTTGATAATAATAATAATA
>NW_023640084.1:0-5000 GCF_015228065.2 Penaeus monodon
ATTATCTGAAAATGAAAAGGGAAAAATAACAGATCAAAATAAAAATATCTAAATTCGAATGATAAAAAACATAAAAAAAAAAAAAATAAAAAAAAAATAGGTAAATAAAAAAAAAAATGTAAAAAATATACACTTATTCGCTTACCCTTTTCCTTAAGGGGGGATTAATGAGGTAATTAGTGCCCCCCCCGGATCTAATCTTGCTGAATGGAGGAAACATATAACCGTAAGATAAATTTAACAAAGAAATTATTATTAGCGGAAGAAATTGGGTCATCAATCGCCCAAATTACGTAATTTTCAGCTGTTATGAAAAAAAAACGATTAAATTTAATAAAAAACAATAGAATTATAAATTTTAAAAATTTTTCATTTTAATTGTTTATCATCATGTAAAATAATAAACCAAAGAACAAAAACAAACAAAATCAGTAAAAAAATATGACTCTCTAATACAAGATTATTTCATGCGAGAGTCAAAAGGAAAATACATCAATATGGCAACCAGACAGAATGAATACCGAATGACGTTGCAACCAGAATGACAAGTGCACCCTGAAGGGTTAATATGACAACAGAAGGGAACAAAATGGCAACCAAAATGCAATTATACTACAGTAAAATAATAGTAATGATAATAATAAAAATTAAATTAATAACATATTTAACGACTATATTATCATTATTATACTTAATTAGTTTTTATTATTGTTATATATAAGTTATGTTTTTCTTTTTTTTGTAATACTAAAAAGAAAGTAATAATAATATAATAAAAAATATAATAATAATAATATAATAGTAATAATAATAAAATAACATAATAATAAATAATAATATAAAATTTAAATAATAATCATAATAATATAAGAATAAGAATAATAATAATAATAATAAAAATATACTACTTTATATACTATATATTAATACTACTACTATACTACTAATTAAAATAATAATAATATTAAAATCATAAAATGTCATCAAAATTCTCTTATCATCATTACTGTCATGATTAATCAATTTGGTAAAAAAATTACTACATTATAGCCTAATAATTGCCAAATCATCAAGAAAAACGAAAAAACGTCATTTTGGAGTCTACTCTCAAAAGGGTATATTTCGCTAGATTTTGCCTCTTTTTTCGACTTTTGGGATTTTTTTTTTTACCTTTTTTATTTATATGGATACAATTCCTGTTATAACATCATTATTATCATGATTATCATCATTATTAGTGTGATCATCGTCATTTATCATCATATCATCATTATAAGTAACATATATATATATATATTATATATATATCTATATATATATATATATATATATATATTTATCTTCTCTCTCTCTCTCTCTCTTTCTTTCTCTCTGTCTCTTTTTTTTTTAAAAAAAAAAAAAAAAAAAAAAAACAAAATCTCTCTATCTCTCTCTCTACCTCTACCTCCTGCCTCTCTCTGTCTCCTCTTGTGCTCTTTGTCTCTCTATCCCCTCTCTCTCCTTGATCTTAGACATTTCGCTTGCTTCTTTTGACCTCTCTCCTCACTCCCTCTTCCTCTTCCTCTAAAAAAAATCTATCTGCCTTTTTTTGTTAGGTTAGGTAATATAGGATAATTTGGGTTGATTTTAATTTATGTTTTAGTTAAGTTATTTACGTTAAACTTAGGTTAAATATCAAATCAGAGTCATAATGGTAGTTTAGGGTAGAAACATTGTGTTATGTTAGGTTAAATAGTCTTATTTTATGTTAGGTTATGTTAGTTTCGTTTAGGTTAAGCTGGGTTAGATAATGTTAGAACTGTATGGTTTTGGTTAGGTTTAGAATCGGTTATTTTAGGTTGGGGTTATGGTTTGGATCTTGATTAAATAGGTGTGGTAGGTGTAGGTTAGATTTGGTTAGCTTTAGTTAGGTTAGTTCTATGTTATATTTTGGGTAGCTTAGTTAGATTTTTGTTAGGTTAGGTTAGGGTCTACATTATATTTGGGTTAGGTTAGTTTTAGTTAGGTTAGGTTTTGATAGGTTGCTTTTAGTGTAGGTAGCTTATTTTTAGGTTTATGTTGTCGTTAGAATTAGGTTTAGATTAGGTTTATTATATTTCGGTTAGGTTTAGGTTTGAATTAGGTTAGCTTAGGTCTACTTAGATAAGTTAGCTAGTAAGGGTTAGGTTTAGTTTAACATACGTTTAGGTTAGTTTAGGTAACGTAAATTAAGGTTATTTAGAAATGGCTTGGTTACGTCAGAATTGTTTCGGTTTAGGTTTATAACCATAAGGATAGGTTTAGGTACATTTACTTAAGTAGTTTAGATTAGGTTTAGTTTAGGTTAGGTTAAGATTCGAAAGTTAGTTTAAGATCAAATTTAATTTAGGCAGGTAGGTTCGGTAATAAGCTTAGGTTAGGTTAGGTTTAGGTTAGATTATTCGGTTAGAAGTTTTTTTGGTTGGGTTAGGTAAGATTTAGATGGGTTAGGTTTGTAGTAGGTTTAGGTTCGGTAAGGCCAGGTTTGTTTAAGTTAGGTATTGGTTTAGGGTAGTTTAGATTACGTTTAGATTATCAATCGTAAAGTTATGAAAGGTTAGAAATATTAGGGTATAATCGTTTTTTCAGTTTACGGTTATGTTTATGATAGGCTGGATTGGGTTAGGTTTTAGCTTAGGTTGATATTGGTTCGGCTAGTTTAGGTTACATTTAGGTTGAGACGGTTTGGTTTAGGAATCGTTAAGATGTTTAGAAAGGGTTTAGAAATATTAAGTTAGGGCTCAATCGTTAATTTAGGTTAGGTTATAGGTTGGTTTAGGTTAGGTTCGAATGGTTAGTTTAAGGAACGCTTAGGTTAGGATCGTTTTGGGTTAGGCTAAAATCGTAAGGTTAGATTAAGCTAGGATCATAAGGTTAACTAGAATTTTATTTATGTAGCTAAGGTTTAGGTTAGGTTCGGAAAAGTTTAGGTTAGGTTACGTATAAGGAAACAATTGACATTTAAAGTATTCATTTAGGACCTTGGAAAATGCATTTTGATTATTCATTAGGTATAAGGAACACTAAACTTCTAGCAAATGTTGACGTTAAAAAAAATTGAACCTTCGAAAAATGAACCTTGTATTGAATAGTACCAAAATAATTTTCCTTTGTCTAATTCACCCAAAAGCACGTTCAGGTAATTGTATAGAATGATTCTATCTTCTACGTTTAAATCTTTTCCGTTCTAAATGATCTTTTGTTTATCTTTTAATAATCGGACATTGTGTTATCTATGATGACTGCTTATTCACTTTCTCGTATGTTTCTATCCTATCCCCCAATAAAGAAAAAAATTAACCATATAATTAGTGAGACGTTATTATATATATATAGATATATATATAGATATATATATATATATATAATATATATATATATATATATACATACATACACACACCACACACACATGGAACATTCATGATTAAATTTCGTAATTAACAGCAATGCCTTGCAGAAGTATAGATCTGTCCAAGGAGGAAATATATATAATATATATATATATATATATATATATATAATATATATATTATATGTGTGTGGTGGTTGGTGTGCTTGTGTGTTTGTGTGTGTGTGTGTGGGGGGTGTGTGTGTGTGTGTACTAATAAATAGAGCAAGAGAAGAAACTGCATCACATTACTTTTTAAAGGAATTCCAGCTACCGAACCTACTCTAAACTAATACTATACCTAACCTCACCTTGACCTAATGTACCCTAACCTAACTTAAACAAAACGAATAACATGGCATAAACCTACCTAACCTACACTAATAAACATAAACCTTAACTTTACTAGTAAACCTTAACCTAATGTAATAAACATAATTAGCCCAAACTAACCTAACCCATCTCAAACCCAGCTTAACTAACCTACCCACCTAACCCTATCCTAACCGAAATCCTAACGCACCCAAATAATCTATCCTAACCTTTGTACACATTACTTTTTTCATTAGCATAGACATTTCCATTTACTTCCACTTTTACTTTTCTTTTGGTGCAGAATCGCTTCAAGGATTTACCTCTATAATTTCAGTGACTGTTCTGCAACATAATTGATACGTACTCCAAGTACCTTTGTACACTTACTGTAAGTTATGAGTTAGCATAAATTTTAAGATTTTGCTGCGTCTTTTGTAGGACCATAACATGGAGTCGACAAAATGCTGGATTTCATAGCTTAGAATTACGACACTACTTACTTTGTCAATTGGGAAAAGGTAGGTGGCATAGATTTACTTAGGTTTATGTAGTTATCTTTGGGTGAGGTTAGGCTTAGGTTTAAGCTAGATTATGCTTCATTAAAGTTTTAGGTTTAGGTTAGATTATGCTTTATTAAGGTTTCAGCTGATATTAGGTTTATGCTTATTAGGTATAGGTAAGTTAGGATAGGTTAGGTTTTGATTACATTGGAAAGAGGATGGTTAGGAATTGGCTTAGCTTAATTTTATATTAGGTTAGATTATGTTAGGTCAAGTTAGTTAGTTTACGTTTGGTTAGATTAGTTATGTTATATTACAGTTTTAGTTGTTAGGTGAAATTAGGTTAAGATAGGTTTAGGGTTAGGCCAGGTAGATTTCGGTTACATATAGTAAAGCCCAGAAGGAAAATTCTCGACTACCTATTCTTCAATTTCTAATACAAGCCTAGATTTCGTAAATGAGAAATATCCATAATATATTATACACACACACAGACTTTCCAAAATAATTTCTTCGAAGGACTAAAAATCAATATTGCTAGATTTCTAATGTTTTTTCCTACACAGCAAGTAAACTATAACCTACCTGACCCAAACCTAACCTAATTTAACCTAACCTAACTTAAACTAGCTAAAACCTCACATATCTTACTATCTCAACTAATCCCAACAAATCTAATAAAATATACCTAACCTAACATAACCTTACATATCTAACATAACCTAGCCTAGAGATAGCTAACCTAACCTAACCCACATATCCTAACCTAAACTAAT
>NW_023640084.1:10000-11602 GCF_015228065.2 Penaeus monodon
TATATTATATGTAATATTATATTATATATATTAAAATTGTATAATATAATATATATATATATATTAAACAACACACACACACCCCCAAACACCACACACACACACACACAACACACCCACACACATATAATATTAAAATATTATTATAATATATATTATATAATATATAATATATATATGCATATATATATATGTATGTATTAAAATATGTATAATTATATTATTTATATAAAACACACACACACACACACACACACACAAACACACACAAAACACAATAACACACACACAACACAACACAAACACAATACACACACACACAAATATATATATTATATATAATTTAAAAATATATAAAATAATATATTTTTTGTGTGGTGGTGTGTGTGTGGGTGTGTGGGGGTGTTATGTATGAACCGCTTGTATAATTTAAAATATAAAGATATATATTTTTATAAAATATATTTTATTTATGTAAAAATAATAAACTAAAATGTTTCAACTCCACACAACACAAAACACACACACACATACCCACCAAAAAAACACCACCAAAAAACACACAAACCCTTTTCACACACACACACACACACAAACACACACACGCAACCACACACAAACAAAAAATAATTTTAGAAAAATTAATAAATAATTTATTAAATATATATTATATATATATATATTAAATATATATTTAAATATATATATATATAAATATATATTATATATTAAATATTAAATTTTTTAAAAAATATAATAAAAATATATATAATATATAATATATATTTTTAAAAATATATATATATAGTGTAAATATAATATTTTTATAATATGCGACGCACGACACAATAAAAACCAAAAAAACCCATCATACACACACATCCCACACAACACCCACACACACACATACACACACCACACACCAACACACACAACACACCACCAACACACACACACACATAAAAATATATTTTATAAAATATATATATATATATAATATAATATATTTAGCATTTTATATATATTTATATAAAATTTTTCTATTATTTATGTAATATATAATATTAATATATATAAACACACACCACACACACCAAACAACCCCCCACCACACACACACACACACACACACACAACCACACACACACACACACACACAACAACATATATATATATATATATATATAATATAATTTTATTATTAAATATATAATATTAAACATATTATAATGTATTAATATATTTATAAAAATTATATATAATAATAATATAATAAAAACAAACACACACACAACACACACAAACAAAACACACCACAACCACCACACACACACACAACCACACACACACAACCCTACACCACACACCCCCCCACACAACATATATATATATATTCATAATATATATAGAAATAAATATATATGAAATATATTATATTCGTGTATGCGGGGGGGGGTTTGGGGGTGGTGTGTGTGTGTGTGTTGTGTGGGGTGGTGTGTGTTGTGTGTGTGTGACTCTTTTTATTTAAAAAAATAATATTTATATATATTAAATAAAATACCTATATATTTAAAAATTAAAATAAATTTTATATATATTTTT
>NW_023640085.1:0-11602 GCF_015228065.2 Penaeus monodon
TATATATATATATATATATATATATACATTTATATAATTATTATATATATATATATATTATTATATATGAGATTATTATATATATAATATAGATTTATATATATATTCTATATATATTATATTATATATATATTATATATATATAATATTTATGATTATATATATATATTATATATATATATATATATATACATATATACATATATACACATATACACATATATACACATATACACATATATACATATATACACATATCCATAGACATACATAGGCACACGCACACACTCACGCACGAACACGCACACGCACACACACACACACACGCACACGCATACAAAGTTTAATGTACTTTCAGCTTTTCATATCTACGACAATGTTTACACAAGATAGCCATGAGAGCGTCAGATATCACGAGTCTACCAATGAGAACACCGGACTGTCGTTGCCGTCGGCAGTGTTTACAGAAACTAGCCAATGAGAGAGACGAATGTCAATAGTGGGTTGTTCTTTCAATTCCTTGTCACAGGGAAATTTGTCAGTTGTCCTTGACTAAGAAAAGAGTGAATAAGTGAAATTCGAAGCCATGTAGTGTTTGTGAGACGCTACAATACATATAATGTCAATGCGTGATACAGAATTAAGGTATATGAGACTGTACTTGTTTCTTGTCAATGTGTGATACTTGTTACGTAAGAATATATACTGGAACAGGAATGTAATTGTTTTCTCAAGAACAGGAATGTAATTGTTTTCTCAAGAGTGGATTGCTTCTGAAATCATAAAGTGTGTACGTGTATGTCTTTTATGTAGTGGAACGAGGGGCAAGTTATATTGAAACAGAGTTATCTATTATGCATGAAGGCCTAGCAAAGTAAATAAGTCACCGCCACCACATTATACAATGGAAGAAAGCTAAACTACAGAAAGGTAAGTCTCACATATCCTTAGTATTTTTAGTACTTTTTACGTACAATTGGCGGTGAGTTTTTGATGTGTGTGTGAATTGATACGTTACACCTATTTAGTTGTTAACAAAGGCATTTACGAGACAATGACCGTAGTCGGAAAACCATTGTTTATTTAAGGTTTTTTTTTTCCCGTTAGGTAACTAGCTTCGTAAGATTTGCTTGTTTTCCAGTATACGAAATTACTTACCGAAATAAAATGCTGCGCATGAGACCACTCCCACGAAATTTTTATTGTTGGGGGAGGGGGTAAATAAGCGAATAGTGTTCCCTAATTTGCGATAAGACACCTTTAGATCGGTGAAACCCTTTTTCATAACGCTTGAATTAGCCGTACGAGCGGGTGTTTTCTTCAAATTATTTCTTACTCCAATATATATATTTATGGTGCCGCAGCTAGAAACCATTTCCGATTGCGGTTGCCTGCTATTAATTACGATCACGCCTCAAACATCATTACATTATCCTTTTCATTATCACAGTCATATCATTATCATATATACTGACAATTAAATTATCATCGTTTATAAGTATTTTTAACAACTGTTAGCGTTTACTATTGCTATTACTAATACTGCTTTAAGCATTATCACTATTGTTTTTTAAAGTGAGGTCATTGAACACAATATGAAATTTTCGGCCATAATCAATGTAATTTTGCCCTTATCTACACCGAAGTATCCGCAGTCGCACGCCTTAGGGGCTGGAAAGCACGCATGTAATGTGATATATAGAGACATGCAAGGCGTAGATGGGTTATATACATAGTGTAACATGGTACCGAAATAAGATGCATTGAAAGCAAAATAATGATTCGGCCAATTATCAATTTGTATATGTGCGCATATGTACTTCACATACACCCCACACACGTGTACACCAGCCATTACACATATGCACACCCATATACACGTGTACACATGCCCCCCACACATTACACCACATCCCAAAAACACATGTTACACACATCCACACACACACGTAAAACACACTACACGCATATCCACACCCATGAACACACACACACACACACACACCCCACACACACACACACACACACACACACAAAACACACACACACACACACACACATACACACACACACACACACACACCAACAAACACCACACACAAACACACACACCCCACACACACATCCATGCACGCACACACACCATGCACGCACACACACCATGCACGCACACACACCATCCAAAACAGACCCACAGCCCAACACAACCTACACCCCAAAACCCCACACCACACAAACACACAACACACACACACAACACACACACACCCCACACACACACACACAACACCAACACACATGTACACACACATACCCCACACACACACACACACCAACACACATGTACACACACACCAACACACAGTACACACACCACACCATGTACACACCACACACACACACGTAAACATACCACACACACACATGTACACACCACACACACACACACACCAACACACTGTACACCCCACACACACAAAACAAAGTACACACACACACACACACACACAACACACACCCGCCCACCACACACACACACGCACACCCCACACACACACGCACACACACACACACAACACAACACCACCCCTGACACACCACCCCAAAACGCATTACAACAACACACACACACGACACACACCCAAATTCAACACCCCACACAACACACAACACACCACACACACACACAGTACACACAACACACACACAGTACACACACACCAGCACACATTACACACACACTAACACATGTACACCGCACACACACATAACAACACATCACACCACACACACCAACACAACACACACACAAAACCAAATGTACACACACACACACACATCACAACACCCCCACACACGTACACACACCCGTACACACGTACACACACACACACACAAAACCACCACACACACACACACCCAACAACAAAACCACACACACAACCACACACACAAGCACTAGTGCAAACATGCCAAAAACACTAGCCACATACTTTGCGTGTAAACATAAAAATTAGTACTACATGTAAAACAACGTCCCACTAATAAAAACGCACACTTTTTTCCTGCTGGACATCATGTACACTAATATTTGTCACCATGTACACTTTTACACATCACACACTGTAATCACGCTCATGTTTACACATGACACATGGGTACACACACGTTTAATATGTTCATTCCCACACATACTAATGTTACATTTAGCATCTGTCACAAATAACAATGTATCACAGACTTCAACACCACACCTCACACACTATTCCCCCCCATCCACATGTACACACCCACACACATTTACCTAGGTAGCACTTTGGGCTTTGACCCATGGTGGGGAGGCCCATGTCGGGGGGGGCCTTTTGGCGCCTTTTTCTATTCAAAAATTTTCCCCCTTAAATAGATTTTTCCCTGACCCTCCCGGGGGTCCTTGTAAATTTACCGTCCTTCTCTAGGAAAGTTGGCACCGGCCCCCCACTGGGGGGGAAAGGAAAGAAAACTCCCTTATTCTCTTAACTATTGTTTAGGTTATACCAAATTAGGATTTTTTTAATCCCTTCAGGACTACGGCTTGACCCAAGGGGTCGGACCTGGCCCAATCCCCATAATGATCCCCGGGCAAACCCCTTCTTCCAAGGGGGAGAGGCGATTCTGACCCCCTTTGACAAATTTCGACTATGAAAACCACTATGACAACGAAAAGACATTTTCAAATCCCCACTAAAAACCAAAGGTTTTGCATGTAAATGCGTGAATAAAATCGTCGTTTTTGACGTAACCCCCCTTATCATCAAAAAGGGGCTTGATGGTCAAGTGGCGGCGTTTTTTTATTTGTAAAAAAAATGCGAGGGGAAAGCCTTTTTGTTTAAGTAAAATATAACTCCCGTTTAAGGATTTACTTAGGTGCGCAAATTCATGATTTTCGAGTTAAAAACTTTTTCCTATAGGCCAAAAATCCCTGTAAGGGAAAATTTTTCACAGGTTTGAGACAGGGAAGAAGTAAAATTCTCGAGAGCTGAGGCCCAAGATGTCGTGGACTTAATTGTAGCCAAGAAGGAGGGGAAGTGTAAACAAGACTTTTCTTCTTCTTCGAGCTTTTCCCATTTATAGGGGGTCGCTGCGGGGGATACAAATTCTTCCAGCCCTTCTGCCCTGAGGTCAATCTCCTTTGCCCCAAATGGACTGCTTTCTGCCTTGTGCCTCCACCGTTGCTTCGACGCCCCTTTTCCCTCTTTTTCCCGGGGGTTCCAATAACTTCTCTGCCCCCACGTAATTCTCCCTCTTCTCTTCAAATCCCATACCACCTCAATCTCCTCTTCTGTTTCCCCCCCCGAATTTGTTACCCCTTCTTTCCCGTTTCCTCATTCTTACCCTGTCTTTCATAGTAAAAAACCCACACCCCATCTACACATTTTCATTTCAGCCCCCCCAAATCTCTTCATTAATTTTTTTGGTTTTGAGGGACTTTTTCTAACCCATAAGCTTTGCGCGGGATCACGTTTGGTGTATTTTTCCCTTCACTTTTTGGGTTCCCTTTTTGCCCGCCACACTCCAACATTCTTTTCCAAATTATTCCAGCCTGTTTGGATCCTTTGCTGACTCCTTTCGAAAAACCTCCATCCGATTGTAGCAGACTACCAAATACTAAATTCCCTTTTTTACTTCTGGAGTTTTGGGTCGCCACTACGCCCCCTCCTTGCCTTCCATTTAAACACATGTACTCTGTCTTTGCTCTTGACACTTTCTTCCCCTTCTCCAATCCATTGTCCACCTCCCGGTCCACTTCCAGGCCCCTTCTCTTCAAACAAATACTAAATCATCAGAAAACAAAATGCCCCATGGGGCCTCCTTCCTAATTCGTCTGTCAGGGTATCCATGATAGAAAACACGAAGGGGCAAATGCCGCCCTGGTGAAAAACCCTACTTCCCCATGAAGGCTCTGTTGCCCTGCCACGCACCCCCCCACTGTCTCACTTTCCTTTACATGTCTTGCCAACCGGTCTTCTCTGGACTTCTTCTTTCTCAAAAACCCACATCATCTCTTCCCGGGGCACCCGTCGTATGCTTTCTCCAATCGAAAATACTCCATGCAGCTCTTTTGACTTCCTGTATCTCTCCTGCACTTCCTCAGCGCAAAATGGCATCGGAGGGACTTCCCCTCCATGAACCCAAAACTGCTCTTCACTGTTTCCCACACCCCTTATCGGTGCCAATCAACTTTAAAAATTTTCTGCTGTGGCCATGAGTTTTATCCTGGGTGTTACCAGGCCATGTGTCCCTTTGTTTTTAAGATAGGGACGGATTAACTTTTTCCCCGACACTCTGGTTTTTTCTTCTTTCGAAAATCTTGTTGAGCTTGAGCACGGGATATTACTCCTTCTTCACCAAGGCCTTCCATGCTTCAATTGGAAAATTTTTTTGTCCCACTGCTTTCCCCTTCTTTTCCCCTTAGCGCTCTTCTCACCTCTCGTCTGAGGGTTTCCCACCTCACCGGTTTCCCCCAACTTTTCCTCCTCACTGTTTCCCCTGGATTTTCTTCTTTCATGACTTATAAATACAAAACCCCACCTTTTTGAATTCCTCATCATTTGTTAACACATTCCCTTCATCGTTCTTTTACCTTTTTTTTGATAGATGTCTTTCGGTTTTTTTCCCCTTTTTTAGCATTTTAAGTCCTTTTTTTTACCCTTCTGTTTTTTATCAAGGCTTCGTAAGTTGGTTATATGCCCTTTCCTTTTTTTTTTTAAAAGTTGCCACGCCTTTTTTTCCTTTTTTTTGTTTTGTAGTAAGGTTTGTTCTCTTTAGATGGATCTTCAAAAAGTTTTTTTCTTTGCTTCCTTTTTCTCCTAATTCTTCTCTGGACTTCATCACCCACCACCACGCTCCTTTCCCCGCCTTTGCCCTTCCCGGGGGTTTTGCCCAGACTTTTTTCTCCCAGTCCCGCATGTCTTTTGCGATTGTTTCCCATCACACCTCTCTTTCCCGTCTCTCTTTCTAGGTCTCTTAACCCTTTTCTTAAATCACTCTGCTCTGCGCTTCTTTTAGCTTCCCCCCTTTATTTTTTTTGGTTTTGCTTCGTCTGGGGTTTTTTACTTCACAAATTTTTAAGTGTGCAAATGACTGGTCTGTTTGGGTTTTTGGGTTTTTCCCCCAAAAATTTCTTTTCATCTTTCGTATTTTGTCAAGAGCGCAGAGGTGTAAACTATTTGTGACTGAGTGCTTCCCTTTGGGAGTATCTTGTGCCCATGGGTTTCTTATAGAAAGTGTTTTTAAAGATCCACAATTTTGCCTCACGCGAATGTCACGGTTTTTTCCCACCCCATTTTAGTACCATAACCAAATTTTCCCCGTTTTTCTCTGCCCGGTTAACCCACCAAGTGTCCCTTGAAATCCCCCCTATCCTATTTTTTCCCTCAGCTGGAATTTTTTTCCCCTTGTCCAACTCCTCCCCAAAAATTCTCCTTCTTTCGTCCCGCACAACCTTTTTGGGCCCCTACACACTCATGATGTTCCCACCATTTTTACCCTCCCATCTTAACCAGATATTCGGCTGAAGATCTTTTCACTTCTATACCCCCTTCTTTAGTTCCTCATCCAAACATTCCAACCTTTTTTTTCTTCCATCGTTCCTAGTAGAACATTTAAATCCTTTCCAAGTTCTTTTGGGCCTTACCCCCTCCACTTTTTTCTCCTGCAACACATGATTCTTACCTTTCTCCCCTCCATCAGGGCCCCCCATTCGTGGGTCCTCGCTGTCATACCCCCCATTCAGTGTTCCAAACTTCAAAAACCCATCGTCTCATTTTCTTTCTTCTGCCCCTCCCCCCTCCTATGGGGTAACTTCTTTACCTATTCGCTCTTTACGGTCCCTGTCCATTTCCACGATGTACGGCGAAAGTCCTCGCGCTCCCTACGGGGGGCCCCTTTGCCATACTTGAAAAAAAATTTCCGCCTGATTTATTTTTGGGTTTGGAGCACAGTTTTACGTCGGGTGCCCTTCCTGTCACAACCTTCCCCCTTACCCCCGGGGTTGGGACCGGGGACTAGAATGTACTGCTCCCCTCCCAAAGGCTGGGGTTAATTGTGAACGAAGACTGAACTGCTTTTTTATATTTATTTTAAAAAAAATCCCTGATATGTCAAAGTTGAATAGAGTGTCCAGGTCAACCTTACATCCAAAAACCCGTGCATTGTATAGATGCCAAAAAATCGGACACACCTCATTTGATGTATTGATAAAGACTCAAGTAATGTGTTTTTCCCTAAATGTGCTGAACCCATGACACCATCCTGTACTACCATTTTCCAAAAGTGCTAACTGTGGGGTCCCCATCATCAGGGTCTGCTGATACAGCATCCTGAAGAAGGAACTGAGCTTAGCTATAGAGAAAACATGGTTAGTTATACTGAGCTAAAAGGAAAATGGAAGTTTGACACACAAACCCCCAAAATCCTATCTGCGCAGTAACACATCACCCTAGTGCAATAAAGTCAGTCCCCAGCTTGCAGCTAAGGATAAAGAAAATTTCTGATCAAACCGATAAAAACTAAATATTAAAGTAATCAAAGACTAAAATTGTCATCAAGACTGCTCAACCCCCGATAAACATCCTAAGGGGGCTGATACCGAATCACAGTTTTGGGTCGCACCTCCCGTCCGGGGGCTCCCGTAAACTTCGTCTGGGTCGCGATCGCTTCTCGAGAGGTAGCAGGTCCAATCTGTGATCTCTCCCTCGCCAAAGGGGGGTGGGGGACATGGAGGCTTCTGTCTCTGAACCCCCCGAGAGGTCCCCGGGAATCGAGGGAGAGGAGCCTCCCTCCTAAAAAAAAAATTAAACTGGCGGCAAGGGACTTCCAGCCCCCTAAAAGTAATTTTCGCATCACCATTATAAAGAACTGTCGAAGTCTTTGATCTAAGGGTAAACCCTATCATTTTTACCTCGCCCGGGCTATCCCATGGGGGGAGCCCGCCTGTGTCGACGACTAATGCCGACTCGCTCCTGTTCAGCAGGTGTGACTCGGCTGAAACCGCCCTTACCCCTGTGGGCCCCAGCCACAGCAGTAACCTCAGGCGACTGTTAAAACTTCTCGCGCCTGGGCGGGGGGGGAACCCCCGACCCTGGGATGAAGGCTGCACTTCCCACTGTCTAGCCCGGAGGCTTCTTATTCTAAAAAAATGACCTTAAATTATAACCTCGTCTTATGCTCCCGTATTATGTTCTGCAAAAAAATCCCTTTAACCCCTTTTGCCCCTGACGAGGTCTTTCACTGGGGAACTACCATTTATGTGGGAAGGACGTGGGGGTGGGGGTGGGGGCGGAGTCGCCATGTACATCCCCAAAAGCCCCCCTTTTATTAAAGTGACTATTTTCTGCTTTGGAATTTGTCGCATGCAAAGTAAAAATTTAGGGGCATGTATCACTATATGTTCAGCTTATTGTCCACCTATAATGTGATAATCTATGATAGCCTTTGCTCCTCAGGATTCCCCGCCACAAAATAAAAGTAATTTTAGGTGATTTTAATGCTCATCATCTTATGGATTCCCCGGGGTGGATGGTAAGGGGAGCAAATAATTAAGTTATTAATGGTCTGTCTGTCCTCTGCATGGTATCCGACCGGGTGGGCATAAAACCGGTAATTTTAGCTTTATTTACCTACATTTGGGCTCTTCATCAAAGCCCAAGTGCCTGGGCACACCATTGCGCTCGTTGGGAAACGACATCTTTCCCTTTTTTTTGATTTCTGCGACAAGTGAAACGCCCTTTGCACCCAAAATTTTAAGTAAAAAGGGGAGGCGGGGCCCTTCACAAAGGAGCGTCAACTCAACTTGCTGAGAACCATTGATGAAAAGTACGCATAAGTTCCATGGTGGACACCAGATTGCCCCAGGGCGCTGCGCATACGCAAAAAAAGGCCTACAGGCTTTTCAAAAAAAACGTCACAATGAAACTTTTGCAACTACAAACAAGCAAACTAGGGTTCATAGAAAAATAATAAAACAAGCCCGCCTTAGGGCCCAACCTACAAGATTGACACCATAAAAAAAGAATCCCCTCCAAAATGCCGACAGCAGCTCAAACCTGACAATAGATCACAAAATTAACAGCAGGTAAAATCTATAATCCCCAAACAAAATATAATAAATTATTTCAGTTTAAAAAGAAAAGATTTCACAACTAAAATCTTTTATCAGTGAAAAAAAAAAAAAAAGTAAGAAAGGGAAAATCGTTTTTCTAAGGAGCCCAAAATTTTAAAACCTTACTAGTTTGGGTAAATGAATGGGATCCTTTGGGTTTAATACCCTTTGGGGGGCCACATGCCGCGGGTTTTTATAACCAAAATCCAGCAAAGAAAAAAAAAGAAGAGCGATTCCCCGGTTTTTTTTTCCCCCAAAGATTCCCCGGGATTAGTAAACCACGAGGGGGCGGGTTAGGGTAACCCTTTTGGAGGGGAAGGGGCCCCAAAAGTGTTGTCTTGGAATTAGGACCGTTCGACTGGGTTTTTACCGATGTTCAAGGTGGTCACGGGCTGAGGGGTTGAATTCAATCAGAAAGAAGTTTTTAAATTTTTTTTGAAAAATTTCCTGATGATAACGGGGAACAAAAAAAAAATTTCAACGTTTTTCTAGAAAAACGAAGTGTCAACACTTGTTATTGAGTTTTAAAACAGAAATTTTTGTTCGAAAATGTAGAAAATTTTGGGGCTTACCTTCCCAAGTAAAACTTTAGATGTAGTTAAAAATTGATTTGTCTACTTTGGATCCTCATTTTTTAGTACTGCCCCTAAGTAAAATTATTATACCGATTTCCTGCACTCCCCTTTTTAAAATTTCTGTGACGGTAACCCAAAAGCCGTGAATGAAAGGGAATCAAAAAAATGATTCATATTTTACGTTTTATAGTTTCGCATCCCTAAGTTACTAAAGAGGGGTATACATGGAGGGGGAAGGCAAATGGTTTTTAATGTATGAATGTGATCGTAGCCTTCCCTTTGATATATATAAATAAATTTAAAATTAGTTGATATGTTTTTTTAAAGAAATTATTTTGCCGGAGAGTTTGGGAAAGAATTTAGGGGGTACTGCAAAAAATTTGGGCCATTTCTCAGAAACCCTTTTTAAATTTCGTTTTTATTTGCAGAAAGTGTTTTTTAATTTTTCTAGCTAAACTGCTTTAAACTGGGCAATTTCGACGGGGATGAATTAAACCCTTAAGCGTCAACTAGTCTCTTGAAGCTAGTGAATACCACTGAAAAAGAGAAAGGGGCTAATTTGAAATTTGTAAAATGCGTACAAGTAAATTAATTTTTGATATCCCCCCCGGGGGGAGTGGACCAATCCCCCGGGGGTACTGCAATAAACCGGGGCCCATCCCCGGCAAGGGGAGCAAGCCCCTAAACACTTTCGCCTTTTTTCCCAAAATCAATTTAAAAATCGTAGATCCCACCCGGGGATTTGTACAAAAATATTTAACTTATAAGAAAAATATACACTTTGATCTTAAACCAAAAGGCCCAGAAGCGATAGGGGAAACATGGGTTTTGGGAAGTGTCCAAAAAATTTTTTTTTTTCTGAGGGCTTTCTTGTGATGCTCTTTATAGGTTTAAAAAGGGGGTAAACACAAAAGACGTTTTTAAGTTATTAAAAAAATTTTATTTGGGTTAGGGGAATGTTTCCTGTATAGGGAAAATTTTTTGTATGAAAAACTGTTTTCTGGGGTTGGGCAAAGTTTTGGAAAAAATTTATCGGACTTAAAGAAAGTACATATGGGGAAAAAACTTTTAGCGTCCCTTTTACCAACTTCACAAACCTCTTTAAATTTAAAATATTTCCACGCGCCCTTAAAAAACACATTCCCTGCCGGCCACCTTTTTCCTTTTCCCACAGACACAGGGCCCGCTAACTCATATGCCCCAAAGGGCTAAATTTCTATATGAAAATTTTTTAAACCTTTTTTACCCGCACACTTTTAAAAACGCGTCCCCCCGCACGTACATGCCATGCATACTTTTCACTTAAAAAAGGACCGCACACAAAACCATACTTTCGTTTATATTTTTGATTTTTCATATGCAGGAAAATTAAAATGGGATAAAAGTTTTTTTTCGTAATAGTAAACGGGTTTCATTTTCCTTTTTGTTTTATTTTCCCTATTTTATATTTAAAATATATTTTATAATATATATTATAATTAAATATAATATATAAATTTTATAGTATTGGGAACTCTGACCATTATTTTTCCCTTTGAAATTTTTTAGCGTAATGTAAACTAGATTTGAAAAATGCATATCCGTGAGTGCATTCAAAAACGTGTGAATATTCCCTTTTACGACCATTTTTCCGTAGATTTGTATCCTCTGTTAAATTTTGGATGCCTTGATGGGTTACCTTAATAAGTGCGAGTGTGTTTTGTGGTTTTTTTTAAAAATATATATATACCAAACTATGAAAAAATTGGGCCCTAAAATGTCAAAGGAAATGATAAAAATGAATAATAGAAATTTAGGGGGAAAAAATTTTTTATATACTAGAATTTACGGTATGAAAAGGCAAATTAACATTGAATGAATATCCCAAATTTACCTTTTTGTTCACGAA
>NW_023640086.1:0-5000 GCF_015228065.2 Penaeus monodon
ACCCCCCCCCCCCCTTACCCCCCCCTCCTCCCCCTCCCCCAAACCCCCCCTCCCTCCCTCTCCTATCCCTACCCCCCCTCCACCCCCCTCCCCCCTCCCCATCTCCCTATCCCCCCCCCTCCTCCTTCCTCTCCCCTCCTACCCCCACCCTTCCCCCTTAGGCTCTACCCCTTCCCTCTCCCCTCTTACCCCCTCTCTCCCCTACTACCCCCACCCCTTCTCTCCTACCTCCCTCCTTCTACCTACCCCCCTTCCCCCTCCCTCTTACCCTTATCCCTTCCTTCCCCCCCTCCCCTCTCCCTCATACCCCTTTCCCCCCTTCCCTCTCCCCCCTCAGGAAGTACCCCCTCCCTCATACCCCTTTCCCCCCTCCCCCCTCCCCCTTCAGGAAGTACCCGACGACCACGAGCTAAATCACCCAACGACCGTAAAACGACTCATTAGGGGGGGGTCGTAATTAGTCTTTTTTTAACAGGGGGGGGTGGGGGAGGAGGGGGATTTGACTATATAACCTTTTTTATTTTAAGAAAAAAATGCATTGTATGTCGCCGACAGGTGTGTGGGGGTCGGGAGAAAGGAGAGGGGGGGGGTAAGGGGGTGATGGAATGAGGGGGAGGGAGTAGAGGATATAAAGGGGGGGGGGGTGAAAGAAGGGAGAAGGAGAAGGAGTAAGTATAAGAGAATAAGGTGAGGGACAGTTAAGAGAGGGGTAAAGGGGAGGGAACGAGGAGGGGGGGGATTGTGTGTTTGTGTGTTTGCTTATAAACTATGTGTGCATAGTTTAGTAGCGTTCGTTCTGTGTGTGTGTGTTTGTGTTTGTGTATGTGTGTGTGTGTGAGTGTGTGAGTGCGTGTGTGCGTTTGTGAATTTGTGTGTGTGTGTGTGTGTGTGTGTGTGTGTGGTGTGTGTGTGTGTGTGTGTGTGTGTGTGTGTGTGTGTGTGTGTGTGTGTGTGAGTGTGTGTTTGTGTGTGTGTGAAGGGGTAGAAGAGGAAAGGGAGAGGGGAGAAGAAGGGGAAAAGTGTGTGTCTGTATGTGTGTACGGGGGGGGGGGGTTAAAGAGTTTTTACAACCTGCTTGATAGTGTATGTTGACAGAAAAGCTTTTTTTTTCATTCTCTTTTTTTACACCCTCCGTACTTTCTCGAGATATATTCCTCCCCTTCCTTAAGATTTTTTTTCTTTCTTTTTATCGAGGTTTAATTCTTATTTTCTCTTATTTTGCCCGTTTTAAAGCGTGGTCCATTTACCTTGAAATTCTTCTTTGTGTTACACTGTCTTGAAGCCTCTTTGATGGTGAAAATAATTGCAGAAGTTTATCGTCAATGTGACTTTTATTATCATCATGATTAGCAGCGTTATCATTACTATTATTTTTATTACTACCGTAGCTGTTGTTACTATTATTAGTAGTATAATCTTCAATTATATATTTTATTGGTATTGTTATTATTATAATTTTTTTTAGATCATGAACATCATCCTCAGACTCATCATCGTCATTATTATTATCGTTATTAATGTTATTTATCAGTGTTATAATTATTGTCACGTTTATTATTCTTATTGTTCTTGTTCATTACCATTATAAATATATAAGTGTTTATTATTAACACTATTATCATTATATACATCATAATATTTATTATCTTCATAACATCATTATCATTATCATCTTCACTATTATTCTATCATTCATTACCGGCATTATAAACGAACAGAGAAATGTAGATAAAAAAGAAAGAGAGAAGAGAGAGAGAGAGAGAGAGAGAGAGAGAGAGAGAGAGAGAGAGAGAGAGAGAGAGAGAGAGAGAGAGAGAGAGAGAGAGAGAGAGAGATAAAGAGATAGATAGATAGATAGATAGATAGATAGAGAGAATAGAGATAGATAGATAGATAGATAGATAGATAGAGAAGAAACTACAAAGACACAAAACAACCCCCATTCCCCCCTTCCTCCCTTCCTCCTCCCCTCTCCCCTCACCCCTCCCCTCCTCTCTCCCCCCTCCCCTCCCCTCTCTCCTCACCCCTCCCCTCCTCTCTCCCCCCTCCCCTCCCCTCTCTCCTCACCCCTCCCCTCCTCTCTCCCCCCTCCCCTCCCCTCTCTCCTCACCCCTCCACTTTCCATCCACCTGATCCACCCAAAGGCCTCCAATCCATCCACCTCAATCCACACAGATTCAAAAATTCTTGCCTACCCCAACCCACTCCCCCCTACCCCAACCCACTCCCCCTACCCCAACCCACTCCCCCTACCCCAACCCACTCCCCCTACCCCAACCCACTCCCCCTACCCCAACCCACTCCCCCTACCCCAACCCACTCCCCCCTACCCCAACCCACTCCCCCCTACCCCAACCCACTCCCCCTACCCCAACCCACTCCTCCCCTAACCCAACCCACACTCCCCCCTACCCCCCAACCCACTCCCCCCTTCCCCCACCCACCCCAACCTCTTCCACCCCACTCCCCCCTACCCCAACTCCCTCCCCCCGACCCAGACCACCCCAACTCTTCCTAACCCACATCCCTCACCTACCCCAACCCACCCCAACTCTTCCAACCCACTCCCCCCTACCCCAACCCACCCCAACTCTTCCCAACCCACTCCTCCCTACCCCAACCCACCCAAACCCACTCCTCCCCACCCCTTCTTTCTTTTCTTCTTTTTTCTTTCTTCCTTCCTTCCTCCCTTCCTTCCTCCCTTCCTTCCTTCCTTCCTTCCTTCCTTCCTTCCTTCCTTCCTCCCTCCATTCCTTCTTTCCTTCCTTCCTTCCTCCCTCCATTCCTTCCTTCCTTCCTCCCTTCCTCCCTTTCTCTCTCCTGTCTTTCCTCCTCTTTTACTTACCCATTTCAACTCTCCCTCCCTCTCCCCTTTTTATCATAAAAAAACAATAAGTAAATGAAATAATCTAAAAAAAAAAAAATAGAATAAAAAAAAGAACAAAAAAGTTTAAACAAACGTTTTTTTTTTTTTTTTTACATCTCGCTTTAGTGTATTTTTATGATGGTTGGGGCATTCGAGGGCGTAGGGCATGCCAAGAAGAGGGAGGGATGTAGGAAGATGGAGGAAGGAAAGAGGGAGGATGGAGGGAGGGAAGAGGGAGGATGGAGGGAGGAAAGAGGGAGGATGGAGGGAGGGAAGAGGGAGGGAAGAGGGAGGGATGAAGGAGGATGGAGGGAGGAAAGAGGGAGGATGGAGGGAGGGATGAAGGAGGAAAGAGGGAGGAAAGAGGGAGGATGTAGGGAGGAAAGAGGGAGGGAAGAGGGAGGATGGAGGCAGGGAAGAGGGAGGGAAGAGGGAGGGATGGAGGGAGGAAGAGGGAGGGATGAAGGAGGATGGAGGAAGAAAGAGGAGGATGGAGGGAGAAAGAGGAGATGAGGGAGGATGGAGGGAGGAAAGAGGGAGGGTTGATGGAGGATGGAGGGAAGGAGATGGAAAGTAGGAGGGAGGAAAAGTGGGGCAAAGGAGGAGGGTGGAGACGAAGGAAAAAGACAGAAAGAGAGAAGGAGGAGGAAGAGAGAAGTGATGAAAGAGGAAAGGAAAAGAGAAGGAGGGACGGAATAACAGGAAGGAGATAGAAGAGAGACAGAGAAAGAGGGGGAAACAGGAGAATAGAGAAGAACAGAGGGAGGAAGGAAGGTGAGAGAAAAATAAAGTGAGAGAAGAAGGAGCAAAAAGGAATTGGAAGAAGGAGGAGGAGAAGGGGGAGAGATAGATGGAATAAATTGGAAGAGAGGAGGAGGAGGAGGAGGAAGAGGAGGAAGAAAATAACGAATGGACAGAAAGAAAAACGGAACAGAAGTAGATAAATAAATTCCCCCCCTCCTCCTTAAAAGAAAGACATAAATAAAAGGAAGTAAGGAAGAAACAGATAGAAAAAAAGGAAGAAAAAGGAAGAAAAATAATGATCAGGAGGGAGTGTGAGAGTTAAAAAGCGATTACACTTAAAAGTTAGTACACTGATTTTTTTTTTCTTTTTGCGTGTGAGGGGAGGAGAGGAGGAGAGTGAGGGGAGGTGTGGGGGGAGGGAGAGAGAGGGAAAGGGGGTATGAGGGGAGAAGGAGAGTGAGGGGAGGAGGAGAGTGAGGGGAGGAGGAGAGTGAGGGGAGGAGGAGAGTGAGGGGAGGAGGAGAGTGAGGGGAGGAGGAGAGTGAGGGGAGGAGGAGAGTGAGGGGAGGTGTGAGGGGGGAAGAGAGAGGGGAGAGAGAGGAGAAGGGTGTATGAGGGGGGGAGTGTGAGGGGGGAAGAGTGCGGGGAGGAGGAAAAAGGAAGAGAGAAGAGAGATAAAATCAACGAGAATTTGAGAATTTAAAAAAATAGAAGAAAGACGATATAAATAATAAAAAGAAAAAAGAAAAAAGAAAACAGAGAACGAGATAGAAGAAAGAAAAAAAAGAAAGAAAATGAGAAAAATGAAGAAGAGAGAGAGAGAGAGAGAGTGATAGTGAGAGAGAGAGAGAGAGAGGAGGAGAGAGAGAGAGAGAGAGAGAAGAGGAGAGAGAGAGATAGAAAGAGAGAGGAAGTGATAGTGAGAGAGAGAGAGAGAGAGAGAGAGAGAGAGATTGAGAGAAAGAAAGAGAAAGAGAAAGAGGGAAAGAGAGAAAGAAAGCAAAAACAAAGAACATTATAAAAAAAAGACAATAACCCTCAAAAATATGCACAAACGGCAGAATCCCGACGCATTCTGGACCTCCATTTCCACCACAAATAACAAAATTTTCTCGCTTTGCTTGATATAAAAATTGAATGATTGAAAAGCGTGCATTGCAATCTCTAGCCAATGTTCACAAGATGAAAAAAATATGAATACTTCTAAGGGTATAAAAGGAAGTGATTCGCTGTTTGATGTTCGAGGTTTGGATGGAAATGTTAACAGATATATATATATATATATATATATATATAGATACAATATATATAGATATAATAGTATCTATATATTATTATATATATATCTATATCATATATATATATATGTTATTATATTTCTCTATGTCAG
>NW_023640087.1:0-2500 GCF_015228065.2 Penaeus monodon
ATTAAAATTATATATTATATATATATATAATATACATATTACATTTATATATACATAATAATTATATATATATATATATTAATATATTATATATTATATATCTATATTATATTTTAAAATATATTAATTATATATATATTTTATATAATTATATAATCTTAACACATAATGTATATATAAATTTTTATATATATATATTTTTATATATATATATATATATCTATATAATATTACATATATATATATATATATATATATATATATAAATTATATATAATATATCTATTATATATATATATATTAATGGTAAGCACTCTTCATTGTTAATACTATAGTTGAAAAAACCCTCAATGCAAACATTAAAAAGAATATTTTTCAAAATCCAATTGGTTTCCAGGTCTGAAGAGGAAAGGGAAAGGGGGGGGTATAAAAGAGAGAGAGGAGAGGTAACGTAGTAACATGGGGTAGGTGAGGACAGATGAATGGAAATAAAGGGAAGTTAGGTCAGGTCGAGGATGGGACAGTCTATGCGCAAGGAGGATTCCACAAGACTGCGGGCGTGGACATCAGCGGAAGGAAAGACAATTCGTGCCGCTGACCAATCTATCTAATGGCCTGTGTCTCACTGATGGCAAAGGAGGGCGTTGTTGTTGTGTCCTCTGGATAAGACGTACTTATGTTAAACAGACACTTAGTGAGACTGTCGCCTGTCTCGCCAAAATACTGCTTATCACAGGAAGCAGAGGGAGGGCTGGTGTGGAGAGTGTTCACCTGGCAAAAGATCAGCATGCAGTTGAGAGGTGGAGAGGGGCGACGGAGAGAGTAATCTCCTCAGTGTAGGGTAGAGTGAGGACGGGCAGATGAAAAGACCTTTTAAAGAGGAGTTAGGGTAGAATGTACGCCGACGCCATGAATAACACGACGTCGAGAACATGACGGGGGTAGCCCGTTTGGGGAACGAACGACGAAGGAAATCGAAATTTTCCTCCAGGTACTGGGGTCACAGATGCGGAAGGCAGGGAGAAACAGCGAAGTGGTCACAATTCGTTTCACATAGAGTGGATGGTACGAAAAAAAAATGTTGTACATACCACTGTGCATGGGTTTCCTGTAAATGGAGAAAGGGGAAAATGTCCCGCCTGCCACCCTGCGCATAGTCCGCCTGATCCTCTGTGCCGATCTCCCTTCGCCTCCGTTCGTCTGTCCTCACCTGTCCGGTGTTTACCGCGCTGCTTCTCCTTTCTTTCTTGTATACCCCCTCCCTCCCTTTCTTCTTCAGACTTGAAGATGGTGCTTTTCGAAATTGTAAGTCTCATTTTCAATAAATCTAGTTTTTGCACTGTGGGTTTTCACACACACCACACACACACACACACACACACACACACACACACACACACACACACACACACACACACACACACACACACACACACACACACACACACACACACATATATATATATATTATATATATATATATATAATATATATATATTATATATATATATATATATATATATATAAACGTATAAGGTGGCTTTGCAGGGTCTGCGACTGGCCAGACTCACTCAGCCCCCTCAACTATGAGTACCGGTTTCATGCTGGGGTAAAAATCGGCCTTAATAGAACAGGCTGTCTTTAGTACTCATGTTCCTCTACGGATAAGCCCTCTATGTCCATTTAGATAAGAAACGTGAATATATATATATAATATATATATATATATATTATATATATATATATATATATATATATAATATATATATGTGAGTGGTGTGTGGGTGTATATATATATGTATTTATATAAACAATTGAATATATATATAAATATATATATCTATAGTATATATATATATATATACGTATATAATATATATATATATATATATATATATATATATATATATATATATCTGTGTGTGTGTTGTGTTGTACATGCATGTATGTATGGATAACATGTGTGGAAGTCTGTGTATGCAGTTAATACTATATAATGTGTTAAAAAATATTTGCGTTACGCAGCTATGGAGCGTGTTTCTAACTTCTCATTAAAGGCTAACTGGTTTCACAGAAAGAAACAAAACCACGGAGTACGAGGCCCCTGAGAGGAACGCGGAGAGATAAATAACGTGCGGCCGTTCGCTTCCCGCTCTTTGCTTTCTTCCTAAAGATCGGTAAACAACCCTAACCTCCCCTCGGCTCGGCCGTGCCTCTTCATCCGTTGCTGTGCAACTCCGGTCTCGGGGGGAGGAAAGAAAGGAAGGGGTAAAAAAAACATGGAGAGAAAAGAAGAAAGCTGAACACGAATGGGAAAGATAGATAACACGCAAGGGAGTATGCGAGATAGCAAGGGGGAAACAGAGAAGGGGAAAGGGAGGGCAGGGAGGGAAGAAGAGAGAGAGAGATTGAGAGAGAGAGAGAGAGGAGAGAGGAGAGAGAGAGAGAGAGAGAGAGAGAGAGAGAGAGTAGGAGACTTATGAGACTATTTACAACACAT
>NW_023640087.1:10000-11598 GCF_015228065.2 Penaeus monodon
GGGGGCGGGCTGACACTTTCCCTTCTCCATTTACGGGAAACCCAGCACAGGGTATGACTACTTTTTTTTCTCGTCCCCTCCACTCTATGTAAAACAATTGTGACCATTCTTTTTTTTTTTCTCCTCCTTTCCGCATCTGTGACCCCCGTACCTGGATGGAGAGATCGATTTCCTTCGTCTTTCTTCTCCAAAGGGGCTCCCCCCGTCATTTCTCGACTCGGTTATTCAGGGCGTCGGCTACATTCTACCCAAACTCCCCCTTTTAAAAGGCTTTTCATCTGCCCGTCCTCACTCTACCCTCACTGGGAGATCTACTCTCTCCGTCGCCCTCCCCAAACCCTCTAAACTGCATGCTGTCTTTTGCCAGGTAACCCTCTCCACACCACCTCCCTCTTTTCCCTGTGATAACAGTATTTTGGCGAACCGGCGACGTCCCTAATGTCTGTTTTAACCCTAATACGTCTTATCCAAGGACAAAACAACAACGCCCCCCTTTCCATCAGTGAGAAACCCGGGCCTTAGATAATTGGTCACGGCACAATTTCTTTCCTTCCGCGATGTCCCGCCCCCAGTCTTGTGGAAACCTCCTTGCGCATGACGTCCCATCCTCCACCTGACCTAACTTCCTTCTTTCCATTCATCTGTCCTCACCCCCCCCTGGGTTTCTACCCCCTTTCCCCCTCTCTTTTTACCCCCCCCTTTCCCTTTCCTCTTCAACCTGGAAAACCATTGGATTTTTTTTTTAAATATTTTTTTTAAAGTTTTATTTAGGGTTTTTCAACTATAGTATTAACAATGAAGAGTGCTTACCATTCATATATATATATATATATATATTATATATATATATATATATTTTTATATATATATATATATATATATATATATTATATATATATATATATATATATATAAACATATATGTATATATATAAATGTTTATTATATATATATATATTATTATATATATATATTATATTATTTAAAATATATATATAAAAATATATATATATATATATATATATATTATTATATATATTATATATATATATATATATATTATATATTATATTATAAAATACATATAATTATATATGTATATATATATATATATATATATATATATATATTATATATATATATATCTATATATATTATTTTATATATATTATAATCTATTGTTGTGTGTGTGTGTGTGTGTATGTTGTATGTTTGCGTTATATATCTATCTATTATCTATATTATATTATATTCATATCTTATTATTCTATCTAATGATTCTTATTACATATTTATATATTATATCTAACTATTATTATTATATGTCTTCTAATCACTTAAATATACTATATACTATATCTTATTTCTATTTAATATCTACTATATTACTTATATATATATGTATATATATTAAAATTTTATTATAATATATATTTTTAATCTATACCCTTTTATATATATCATATATATAATTTTTATTATATATATTTTATATTTATAATAGTAATAGATAGATAGTAATTGTAAGACTATTTTATTCAAATCTTTTTTTGCAGATATCCTTTGGTTCCAAACCCTTTCTGTATAACAGGGAAAAA
>NW_023640088.1:0-2500 GCF_015228065.2 Penaeus monodon
CCAGGGGATTTTTGGGGAATTTTTTGCGGGGGTAGTACACACCATGAATTTTTACTTACATAATAAGGAAAAAGGAAAATTAGTGTCTTTAGACTAAATTTACAGACACCAGTCAATCAAATTGATTTCATAGTATTTTTACATTAAA
Organism: Penaeus monodon; assembly: GCF_015228065.2. NCBI lineage: Eukaryota > Metazoa > Arthropoda > Malacostraca > Decapoda > Penaeidae > Penaeus > Penaeus monodon. Next base: position 149 of record NW_023640088.1, read on the forward strand.
AGCTTAAAAAAGTAATCGTTTAAAATGCATTTTACGGAATGCAGTGATCCAATATTAATTCAACATTATTTATTTTCTCCTTCCGCTTATTCAAGCCTAAAATAATTATTTTTTTTAAAATTACCCTTTGGGGGGTTCCCCTTAGTGCGTTGAACTTTCCCCTTTTCCAAATTTTCCGAAACATCTTCGACATATTAATTAAAGATTAGAAAGCGCATTTTATTTGTGCCCGGGGCCGGGTCCAAGTACTTGTTATGAAATCCAAAGGACAAACGTATCAACCGAGTAGCAAAAGCATGCACCCACACCGGGGCACACAGAAGGCTAAAATCGTATCGAACGATTTAAAAAATGGCCTTACGGCGAGGGTCAGCAACGCTTCCCTCATCACTTTGTTAGTTCCCATCCTATCGTGTCGTTATCGGTTATCAGGCGAGGAAACCTCGACTTGTGTTATGTCATGTCAGTTTTACTTTTTACGTCCCCTTGGGGGAGATCAGGGTTTGGCAACGGGGGCGTTCGCTGAATTAGGTTTTTATTTTTTTTCGTTTTGGATTTTTTTTTCTTATCATCAAAATTATTAAAAGCTTTGTAAAAACATTTTCCGTAGTGATTTGTTTTTACGAAGTTAATTTCGTTTTTTTTTTGTTGTTACATTTGAACGGGGGGAATAAGTGATGGATGCAGATATTCCGACCATGTAAAATTAAAAATGGTCATTAAATAAAAAACGATCAGGCCAAATGTAATTTAATTTGATTTCTGTGAAGATATAGGCAAAAGTTTTTACCATTTTTGAGTACAAAAGTGATATTTAACCCGTTTTTTCCAGGGTTTTTTTTTTTTTTTTTTTTTATCTAAGCCCTCTTTTAAAAAAACTTGCCCGAAAACGTACAACCCGTACCCACCCACACACACGCACACCATAAACACACAACAATCATGAACATTATCATTTTGATAAAAGATACTAAAATGTATAATGATAAAAAAATAAATTTTGAAATAAAATCTATAAAAATAACAATATTAGATTTTAAAAATTATAACAATATTTATAATTTAATTTTAAAAGAATAATGATAATAATGTGAATATATGAAATAAATAATGAAATAATAATATATTAAAATGATAATAAAAAAGTAATAATAATAATGAAAATAAAAATAATAATGATAACAAAAAGAAGAATAATAATAATAATAATAATGATAATGTAATGATAATGATAATGATAATAAAAAATGATAAATAAAATATAATAATAATATAATAAAAAATAATAAAAAAAATAAAATTTAATAATATATTATTATTTTTATTTTATATTAAATATATTTTTATTATTTATTACCGATATCATCATTTTCTTTAAATTTTTATTTAATAATTTAATGATGATATAAGAAAAGAAAAAAAAAGAAGAATATGAAAGACCATGCAACTTTTAAACTTTTTTTCTTATAAATCTGAAGTCCTGTTTTCAAAATTTTCCCGCATAATTATATGGTAAAAAAATGGGATAAGAGTGTCCAAAAAAAATTTTTCATTTTTCTTCCGCTTTGCAAGATGGTTGAACCCCCCATGAATATACGAGTTTAAAGCTTTTCTTTTTTTTTTTTTTACACCCTGGCCCCCAATTTATGGTCCCGGTTCCACATAGGCATATCCCATAAATCTGCTGGGTCCGACACCCGTAATTATCCGGCACACACAAATATAATAATTAATATTAATTATAAATATTATATATATATATAATATATAATTAAAATTATATATAATATATATATATAAAAATTTAAATATATATATTTTATAATATTATATATAATTTAATATATATATAAAATATTATATATATATTATAATATATATATATATATATATATAATATATTATAAAACCTTCCCCGACAGTATGAACCCGGGCCAGTACTAAACCTAACAGTACTTTTCAAAGGGTATTGCAGTATTCCCCCTTTCATATATATAATATATATATATATTTATATAATATATATATTATATATTATAATATTATATTAAAATTTAAATATATATATATTGTATATATTTTTTAATAAAATATTAAATTATAATATATATATATATATATATATATATATATATGAGGCTATACATATTTATATATATATTATATATATTTTTATAATTATATATATATTAATGAGTATTTAATAATTTTAAAATTATTAATTATATATAATATATATATATATATATATATATATATATTGTGTTTTGTGGGGGTGGTTGTTGTGTGGTGTGTGTGGGGTGTGGGTGGGTGGTGTGGTTGTGTGTGTGTGTGTGTGTGTGGTGTGGGTCT
>NW_023640088.1:7500-11597 GCF_015228065.2 Penaeus monodon
TCCCCTTGGGGGGGCCGCGGGGGGAGCGGGCCCGAAAAGCATGCCACCAAGACGAGGCTGCGATTCCCCCCTGGATTTTTTAACTGCGCGGCTGTGGATAATACAAGTAAAAAGTTTATTGCGGATGAGCTCGGAACTCATAGTAAGGAAAGTGTTGGGTTTTTTTTCTAGTCTTCGTCAAAGTCACCGTCGTTCCAACATGGCGGGAAAGAAAAAGTGAAAAGCAAAACGGATAACGAGGATGAGGTGCCCAGCAAATTGCATCTGACCCTATGGCAGTAACCTGGTTAGAGAAGCACAACAAAACCTTGGAGAAATACTGGAACAAATTACCCAATTTCCTCGTTTCGTTCATCGCCAGTGTCGCTGTGTTCATCCTCGGGTCCAGTATTAGAGGTGAGCCCGCGCGAACTACCGTGAACTCATTTACAGAAAAAGTTGTGTTTGTGAAAGCATATACACTTTGTCTTAGCAGCCAGCTCTCTCCCCCACACCAGACATAATGCCAGCTTTCCCAAAATTCCAACCTCACCCTTACATTTTTACTTTTTACTGCTTCTAGAAGTGCCATCCTCCTCTCCTTTCATTTCCCCCAACACTGGGCTGGGCAGTATACCTAGAGCTCGAATATCCAGAAAGGGAAATCAGATTTATGATTTGTATATCTAATTTGGAAAGGTTTGGAGCCGGATTCTTTCTCCGATACAGTCGTCGCCATTTATCTAGGGCTGGGACCAGCACTAAACAAGTATATTATAATATATATATATATATATATATATATATATATATATAAAATATATATATATTATATATATATATATATATATATATATATATATATATATACTTACAAACACACACACATATATGTAAAACACACTCACACACGTATATGTAAAATGAGTGATTGACAATATTCTTTCCAATAGCACATATCTTTATTAGTGTAATCAGTAATGTACGACAGACGTATATATGAACTGTTTTAAAAAAAAAACTGAAGTTGGGAGGAAGCAGCTACTATAAATGAAAATTAGTAAAATAGTAATTGTCACCCATGACACAGCCTTTCATCCGTGCGATTATACCCACGTAGAGCTAGATTTCTTGTTGGTTCATACATTATTGTTTCTTTTAACTTTATGCTATCATGATATTTGTGAATGGTATTCCATATTTTCGTGGCTCTCACTTTGGTCCACCAATGCGTAAAGTGCCTGAAGTGAGCTCCGTATCTTCAGTTTGTTGGAGTGTGTGTGTTTCCTTTATCAAATGATTTTTGTCTGGATAATCTTCAAAAAATAGTGAGGCATCATTGCTAGTTGTGTTATATACTGCTTAAATTTCTACAGTACAATTGTACTGGAGAATTTAACATGATTTATTAATCACTGTATAAACAATCAAGTAATAAGCTTCTTTAAAAATTACACAAATTTTTGTTTTGGCATCATCTTTCCCTCTCTAGCTAGGGCGAAAGGGCCGACACATGTAAGGGGTGGTTACACTAGTCTATTCTATCCAGGGATCCCTTTGCAGAGCACCCTGTCTGTAAAAGGGAACTGAGTTTGAAAAATTCTTGCCTAAAGCGGCACTGCCGTGTTGGTCATTCACTCAGGTAGAGAGGGAAAGGGATGTTTGCCAAAACAACCCCTTTGAAGTATGATTACTATGAAGTTTATTACTTGATAGTCAAAAACTACAATCACACGCTGCCAAGGCTATGTCACGATCGACAATTACTAATAGTTTACTTAATTTAAGTTAGTTTTTGCTTCCCCCCCAATTTAACTTTTATCAGTCTATAATTTCATATCTAATTACATTACTGATTACACTAATAGTGGCATATGTTATTGGAAAAAAGTAGCTGGCACGGTTGTATGGTGTATGATAATTAATAAATGGGTAGAATGACTTCTAAGTTTAGTGTTTTCTTTCTTGATTTTTTCAATTGATGTGCGATTATATTCATAAAATCCACGACTATCTTCAGTGCATAGTTCATTCAAGTGGTTATTGTAGACCATGGTCTTTTCCGGGACGATGTTTCTCCACGGGGGACACTGTGTATAGTGTGACCAATCGCGCTCTGTAGCTGAAAAGATACAGCTTGGCTGTTAGGGATCCCTGGCAGAGAGGGTTAGTGTGACCGTTGATACAGCAGTACTTCTCCACGTCTCCACATAACGATAAGGATAATAAGGATGAAATATTAACGCTGCTAGTGAAAACTGTGACGATGATAGCTAGGATGAAGATGATGATAATGAAGTATGGATAATGACGTGACAAAATGTTTTGATCTGCTGTCACAAATGAGAGAGAAAAAAACATTATGTGTACCTATATTCAAGCGAGCACCGCTGTTGGCGCTCATGTTCCCACTCGTCACTATTCACCCCCACTCGCACTTTAAAGCAAATGATATCAAATTCTTCGTTTTCTCAGTTTCTTTTTAAAAGTCGCTGGAAAAGCCAACTTTTGGGGTTTGAACGATTCGAACTACATGCAGATACTTTCATGTAAATCAAAGCACTTCTATAACATTACGTGCGATCCGAAATGGAAAAAATGCTGACTGGCGTTTAAACCTTAAAATATGAAGTTAAATCATTAACGATATCATACACTGTACATGCATTTTATATAAATCCCCAGTGTTCAGGCTAGTCAAATTTCATTTACGTATAATTACTCGATAAGAATACATGATATGTTTTTATTATCCATAACACGAGCATACCCACAGCCCCCGCAGCTGCAGAAGGTAACCCACCAACAACCACTGCATGAGTGATATACTGAATTAATAATGCTATGTTTGAGTAAAAATAATAATGTATTCATTATTATAATGTAGTCTCGAAAAGCAGACAGTATTTTAAAATTTAAAGTTGTAGGTATTTTTGAAAATAACGAGAACTTACAAGTTACAAGGAAAGCATCTTTATTTTTTACTAGTACACTTTTTGCAGGTACATGGTGTATTGAAACTATGTTTTTTATAAAGTCTTGGTGACAGCAAGATAATATACCAGTAATAATAACTACCGATAATAGTAACAACACATATGATAATGCTGCTACATGATAAATCTACGGAAAACGCAATTTTGCAGAACCAAAACTTCAAAAGCATGGTAGAAATATTAATCACTGTACTAAAAAACAATGATAAAAACGATACTAATGGGAACATTTATGATAATAGCAACAGAAACCCAAAGCTAATAGTTATTAAGTATTCGTCATGTTAATGGTAATAACGTTGATAATGACGATAACGAAACAGCAAAAGTAATATTAATAATGATAAAAACGGAAACAAGAACATTTAAAGATGAAATTGAAAATTATAAAAAAGTAAGATAATGAACATAAGGATCAGTGTAATCACAACAATGACACACTGAAGTTAAATATAGAAAATTCAACCAAATATGTTTCTTTCCTTCGTGACATTGAAAATAAATGTAAAAGTGACTGTCGACTTGAAACTGACGCTTAACAATGAAATCTCATACAGTACTAGTAATAGCAGATGATATAATAAGATAGCAGTAGTAGTTACCATCACCATAACTATCAATGCCATTACTTAGGTGGATTCTACCAAGGCCTTCACTTCCCTCGCTCCACAACCATTCTCACGAGTCCACCCTTTTTCCCTCGACAGGAGAGTGGATCTACATCCTCGTTCACTTTCCTGAAAGCCTTCAGATACGGCGACGAAGAGGCCAACAGCACCTCGACTGAGACTCGAACTCCTCGGCGTCTCAGGATTCAGTTTGGCCGACTACCGCCTTCGGGTCTTGGGGTTTTACTGGATTTGGGCCACGACGGTGTCCTATGTCTTGTACTTGGGCATCGGTGGCTTTCTGCACGTTTTGTATGGCGCTTTTCTTGTGTTGAGATTCTCCGGCTTCGATATGTGGGCGGGGCGCGCACGTGTGTGTTTTTGTTTGGGTGTGTGTGTGTGTGTGTGTGTGTGTGTGTGCGTGTGCGTGTGCGTGTGCGTGTGGCGTTGCGTGGGGTGTTGCGTGTGCGTGTGCGTGTGCGTGGGCGTGTGCGTGCGTGTGTGTTGTATTCGT
>NW_023640089.1:0-11597 GCF_015228065.2 Penaeus monodon
GCCCCGCCCCTTCTACTCTGTTTGTTGATTTCGTGTAAAATGTATTTCTCTGTTTGCCTTGGTTACACTAGGATTACTACATTTGTTTATATTGTCCAGGGTTCTTCAAAAACTCTTTCTGCTTTTCGATTATCTTCCTTTTGTATCCTTTGAATTCGGGTTCTTTTTTCCTTCTTGTTTTGGGTTTGGGGCAAGTTATTTTACTTAAAAAGAACCTTTTTGAAATTGCTATCCCAATTGCTTTTGATTATGTAACGATTTTTTGGTTGTTAATATTTTTTAAAATGAATGTTTTCCTACGTTTTTTTTTTTTTTTTTTTTTTTTTTTTTTTTTTTTTTTTAAAGGGGGGACCCCATTTTTACCACTTTTATTCCAATACTGCACATTGTTTCACTGGTTTGCCTAGGAGGGTCATTACCGTGTAAAAAATTAAACTAGTTTTGGGTTTGATTTTTTCCTTTCCTTTTACGTACAGGGCACAACCCATATATCGAGAGCTTAGATGATAAATTTATTGATTAAATTATATTTTATGATGTAATAATATTTTATAATTTTTTTATTATTATAAAGAAAAAATATCATTTCAAAAGGGATATAATTATTTCTAATTCAAATTTATTTTTATTGAAAAATTAGTTATGTACATTTTATATGTATTTATATCTATTTTATAGATCTGGGGAATAGAATTTTATAATAAATTTTAAATTTTATAACCACACACACACAAATACCCACCCCCACCAATCTTAACAATAAAAATTTTTATTTTATATTATTAATTATAATATTTATTGGAATATAAAAAATTATTTTAATTATAGCTTAAAATGTACATATTATATATTAATATATATTTAAAATCTACTAATATAAATTATATCTATATATTATATATATATATATAGTATTAATATGTATTTTTTAATATAATATGATTATTATTTATATTATAATATTAATAAATATATTATATATATTATATATTTTTATTAAAAAACCCATAAATATATAATAAAAGTATGATATACAACATCTATTATATATAATATAATTATAATATATATATTTATATATATATTTTATATATAATATTTATTTTATATTAAAATTATATATATTATTATTTTTATATTATATATAGGTTTAAATTATTTTAAATATTATATAATATAATAATATATAAAATATTATATATATAATACATATATTCTATACTATAAATATCATATTATATATTTTATATTTATGTTTTTTATACATATATACATTATCTATAATTTTATATACAATTATATATAATATATGTTGTGAGTTGTGGTGTGTGTGAGTTTGGTGTTTTTGTGTTTGTGGTGTGTGTGTGTGTTGTGTGTGTTTGTTGTGTGTGTGTGTTGTGTTGTGTGTGTGTGTGTGAGGTGTGTGTGTTTGTGTTGAAAAAGGGGAAGGCAATAATTCCCACTCTTCTTCAAGATATTTACAATCTTTGTTGTTTGCTCCGAGAGCCTCAAGCTAGAGGGGAAGAATTATTTTTTTATATATTTCATTTTAAATCTTGTAAGTAAAGTAGGGTTAAGGAAACGAGAACATTGCCCAAAATAGAAGTTTGTAATTTTCTTTGATTCCCAGAAGAGCTCGTATTTATTTGAGATTTATGATGAAAAGGTGAGGGGTTTTGCCCATTATTTAATATATGTTAAATATTTTAGCATGCAAAAACGTATTGTCGCAAACGATGGACAATAACTGGGCACTTACTGTCTTTTTTCAATACAAACGCATACCCATGTGAGTTCACACACACACACAAACACACACACACACACACACACACACACAACACAACACAAAACCCACACACACATACAAACACACACACTATATATTCACATATTATGTATGAAATGAATGTTTGTAATAGGATGTTACCGAAGCAGCAGAAAAACACCCAAAGTCTTTTAGAAGCGTGATCATAAACAGATTTTAAAGTTCCCTCAAACAAATGCTGAGGTGATATGCATGAAGGGCAAGCTGACTGTCTATCGCCCCATTGAGACATTTACAGCCATTAAAAATAACTGAAAAGAATGAAGATTGCTTAACAGTTTCAGTATTTCCTTCATTAAAGAAACCACATTCATGTCACAAACACGCACATATATACCAAACACGCGAGCGGGGCGCACGTGTAAATAAAAAAATACAAAACCAAACACGAATTTCTAAACTAGAGATGCAGCTGCTTTTACTAGCATTAAATAAATAAATTTCCATTCAAAAATGCCAGACAGAATATAAAAAAACGAACCTCTTCCCGATATGGAGAAATTTACCGCCATTTATGCATATAATTTTACAGCGATTTACACATACATATTCGTGTCTCCACGTATCGAAATGCTCAATTTCCTCCAAGGGGGCTTACATTAAACCCTTGACAAGGCTTCGAAGCAATTACTCACAATGGTGATTCAATTGCACTCCCTTTGACTCTCGGTGGAACCGTCAGAGCCCCGTCTTCTGCCTAATTTGGGAATGATCCCCCAAAATTTCATATCAACGTTAAATTGAATACGCCTGTGAAATATTGACATCAAAACAAATTCGCCTTTAGAGAAAGATTGAAAGAAACAACGATGCCGTATAAAATTTGAGTAATATGTAATGTATATATTGTTTATATATAATATTATATAATTATATATATATATATATATAATATATATACATTTTAGAATTATAAATATATATATATATATATAAAAAATATATACATAAATTATATATTTTATATAATATATATATATATTATATAAATAATATGTATATATATTGTATGTTTTATATATGTATTTTTTATATATAAACCCCACACACACACAACACAAACACTCAATCTATAATTTATCCAAACACTTTTTTTAGCTTTTAAAAAGCAGTTCTAAATTTCCCCAAAAAGAAACCCTAAAAAAGACAGCAATTAAGCTTTCGGCATTTTATCTCAATCCGTAAAAACGAAGACAAAGAAAAATCACTCTAAAAAATAAAATTAAAACTCGGAAACACAACCTGTTATTTCTTTGGTAAAAAATCCCGGAATATAAGATGAGAAATTTTGTCAACATCTTTTATATTTTTTCCGCTGTATTCTGCGAACTTTAAAATTACATTCTTTTTTTACTGTAGATTGGCAAGGAAAAAGAGAAAAAAAATTAATGAAGCAGACGAAAAATTATTTAAAAATGGAAAAAAGGACTTTCGCAAAAGGAGATGTAGAATTATTTATTCATTAATTTTTGTTACACTGTGTCTTCCCTTTGTTACAAAATTATTAATTTTGTGTTTTATATCATTGTACGTTGATTTCATGCCCCAGCTGTTGTCTTTTAAAAAAAAGGGCCCGAAATTTCTCTTAAGAGTGATGACTCCGATCGCTAAAAAAAAAAAAAAAAAAAAAAAAAAGTGTTTTTTCCACTTCGATTAATCACTGAAGACTGGATGTATTTAATACTCTGTTAAAAAGTGTTAGGATGTTTCATGGAATCTCAAAGTCTGTTTTGAAAAAAGTGTTTTTTTTTTAATCTAGTTTGGGAAAATCAACTTTTGGATCGCAAAAATTTGTTAGGTGTTTGAATATGAAAATTTGGCGTCTCCCTGTCCGGAAATATAACCGTGAGAACAGAGTAATGTGTTTCTTATAGGAAGGAAAACTGCATGTGGAATTTTTAAAGAGAAATGGGAAATTTGTTAAGCATCACTGAAAAATGAAAAAAAGCTGAAAGGATTGTGAGCATCGTAAAAAAATTCAAAATCACAACACCACACACAACACAACCCAAAACACACAAACAAAAATATATATATATATAATATAATATATATAATTATATATATATAAATATAACAATAATATTAATAATATATATATATATATATATATATATATTTGTGTGTGTGGTTGTGTGTTGTGTGTGTGTGTGTGTGTGTTGTGTGTGGGTGGTGTGTGTGTGGGGTGTGTATGATGCACATGAAAACCAATAAAAAACTACTTGAAAACACTGAAGAATAGACATGAAAGAAAATTTAAAAACTTACAACATAAACGTAAGAAATCGTTTTGTTGAATCTGTTGACTACGTATCTTCGACCGGGAAAGATAAATTCATTTAGAAACCAAACCAATCTATTATCCCCCGCTCTAGTTATGGAAGAAAATAGTGCATGGTACAATCTGTTTGTCAGTTTGCCATTTTTTTAATCCCCAAAAAGGGGTTTTTGAGTACAGTTGCCTCCTCATTTCACAGCTCTAAAAACTAAACGGCTATTTTTCGCCACCCAGTTAGAGAGGTTTTTCAATTATACACAGACTTTAATTATCCTAACTTTTTTATTTACTATTTATTTCCATTTCTTACTGTGATTCCCTCCTAGTATGAACATCCTCCAGTAATGTGGTTGGTAGTCAATGGCTAAAGAAACCGGAATCACCAATCATAAATCATAAAAAATAACAGCTTATATGCTTTTTTTGTAATCATATAAAGATCAAAGACTAACCGAAACAACGATACCAGTGCCCCTTCCGTAACCACCAGAAAAATGTGAGCTTTTAAACCCAAGGAAAAAATAGAGAAAGGAAGGAAAAAAAAAAAAAGAGTCCTGGGCTTTCCTTCAGACAATAAAAGAGAAAATCTTTTCCTTGAGGACTGTGACTTTAAGTACAGTGAGATGAGTCTTGCCTAACGAGCGCGGGGTTCCAAAGCGGCCAGGGAAAAAAAAAAAGAGAAAGCCACTAAAAGTAAAAAGTAGATAGATGAATATAAAAAATTCTGTAGCGGGGCTCGGTTTTGAAAAAAAGTGTCTAATGATAACTTTAATATTTCAAACCCTTTTTACCATGACGGGAAAAATACGATAATACCAAATTTTGCTGAAAAAGAAAAGATAATGGGAAATTGTTTTCTAGGTCACTTGATGTGATTTTAATTTTTTTGCCAAAATCCTTATGTTAGTACATTGCTTCTTTATTATCATTTAATTTTAATTACATACACACTGCAAAAAATGAAGGCAATTTATGTGGTTATAGCAATGAATTCCCCTTTTTCTTACGGGCCCTTTACACTTGGGGAGCATCGAGAAAATAATCACTGGAGAAAGGGATCAGTTTGGAAGTGAAAATGCAAACATGAAGGAAAACCATGCTGATACCTATTGGTCCCGTTCCCCTCCAGGCCCCTCCAAAGAAAACGCTGGAGATTTTAGGGGACAGGAAGGGAAAAACTGACCAAAAATAAAATAAAATAAAAAAAATTTTAAACCGTAAATTTTCAAGGATAAGATAATCCCAATTTTCCTAAAAGCAAAACCCTTTTTATTACAAAAATGTAAATTTAAATGGTTTTGCATTTATATTGGCAAAAAGAGTGATATATTTTATTCATCTTTGTTTCTAATGTCACCGAGATAATGCTGAGGGGTTCATAAAACCCGGTGAAAAAAAAATTAAAGGAATTAAACATCATACACACACACACACACACACCCCACACAACATATATATATTTTATATATTATTATATATATATTATATAATATATATATAATATATAATTATATATAATGTATTGTATGTATGTATGTAGTGTTGTGGTTGTGTGTGTGGTATTTGGGTGTGTGTGTTGCCACACAAACACACCACACACACAACACCAAAAACACCCCACACCACACACACACAACCCCACCCCACAAAAACACACACACATTCTAATTATAATATGTGTAAAATATATAATATATATAAAATTAATATATTATAATTATATATTAAAAAAAATGTGTGTGTGTTTTTTAAAGTGTGTGTGTGGGTTTTTTCACTATTAAGAGGTTATTTGGGAGTGCCACCCATTTCTGATTGGATTTTCCCTTCATAATTTAAACGCGGTTGGCGAAACTAAACGCTTAAAGCCACGACGGCGAATTTTCCCTAAGAAAACTGTTTGAATTTTTGAAAAGGGGATAAAGTCGCTTTTTTGGGCCCTGAGATCGGTAGAAAAAACCCGCAGTCGGAGGGGAAGGCATTTTTTAAATATTGCCGTGACGGGAGAGTCAATATTATAATATTTGTATATATATTATTATAATATATTTTATATATAAAATATAATATATATATATATGATATAATATATATAATAATATAATAATATATAATTTAATATATATATAATTGATATATTATATTATATATTTAATAATTAAATAATCATTAATCAAATATATATATAGGTATATTTTATTATATATTTTATATACGACCCCAAAAACCCCCCACAAATAGCCCCAAGATATATAATATATAATAGATAATTTAATGAGGATTTTAATATATTAGTTTTATTACAGCCACCCCCACACATCACCCAAAAAAGAACACCCCCACAATTAATTTTTTAAATTATCTATTTTTTAACGATTTATTTTAAAGCTTAAACCCAAAAGGGAACAATCTAGCTTACAATCTGTGAAAATTTTTTCCTATTTACATGACCCCTCCAGTAAGTTTTACTGTGAAAAGAGTACCATTGGGGGCCCCTATTCTCCCCGGGGCAAAGGTTTTTGTTATCTGGAAACCGCTTCGCACTGGAGTTGTAAATCCACCCCGCTCCGGCAGGTCCTAACCTGCCTCTTCCGGGAGTTTCGTTGAAGTCCGAGCGTAGGTCAGCTTCTCGGGGTTACCTTTTCGGGGGGTGTTTCAAGCTACCACGCTAGGTCACCTCGGCCTACCTCCGGGGATCGTGTGCGGCGCGCGGTTGGGTCACTCCGCCCTCCCTCCGGGCAAATTCGAACCGGTTTCCCGGTTCGACGCCTTTGAACTTGAAAATCCGTAGCGCTTCTTGAGGAGCCGTTTGTGGTTCACCCTTACTGTTTTTTCTCCCGGCAACCATGTATAGAGACGGATGCGGTTACAAATTTGTGCAGGTGCGCTGCGTTTTCCCTTCCACATTAACCCATCTCGGAAAAAAACCCTTCGCGTTCAAGGACATGTAGAAAAAAACAGTAATACCGTTTGGGGCCCTTTTTATTCTTTTCCTTTTCTCCAAAAGGTTTAAGCCGTTTTTTTTTTTTTTGGTGGTTAAAAAGGTTCTAATTTACACAAATGGCACTTTATCCCCCTAAATTTTCTCCCACCTTCCAATCGCATTTCCTTTTCGTGGGGAAAGTGATTCAAAAAAACATGGAATTCTTCTTGTTAAGTAAAATTAATTTTTCTCTTTTTTTTGAGTTAATTGTTTCCATCCGCAACGAATTTAACAAAGCGTTCGTGAAATTTTTCTATTAGAAAACCTTTTCATTCTTTCGCCTAAATTGCCCCACGATGCCCCATTTTCTTTTCGGTTGTGCGTCGTGGTTAATCAATTTGGGGGCCACTGGTCCCTTCTTTTGGAAATGCCAAAAACAATTTTTTTACTTGGGTTTTTGACACGTTATCGGGGTAGACGAAAAGCAGGTAACAAAATTATTATTTAATAAGCGAATCTTTTCCCCCAAATCATATGAAGGTTGCCCGAATTGCCCCCCCGGGGTTGCGTAAAAACCCTAATGATCTGCGCTCCGTTTCGAAATTGCAAAAACCGGGGTTTTGTTCGTCGGTCCCTTTGAGTCGGTTATCCGGGTTTTCGTCCCTTAATTTAATGTGACTAGGGTTAGCTAGAATCTTATTCGCATTATCCCCAAACTTCTAAACCCCCGAAAACGCTTGCTGTTGGGTACCAAGCGTTGTGTGATTACGTGAAAATTTATAGATCTTGGGAATTCGCAGGAGCGCCAGTTTTACAGATAAAGAAGAAGAGAAGCAGGATTAAAATTATTTCGGTCAAGTCGCTTCAATCCCTTACGGCTGGGGTATGGGAATCCCGTATGAAATTTAATTGAAGTCGACGTTGCCCAAAGCTAGGGGCATTAAATCGCATCAGTTCGGAAACCCCGAGAGAGCGATAAAAAATTTGGGGAAATTTTTTCATTTTTCACCATTCATTCATGGCCGGGGAATTCTGTGAAATATCCTTTTATGGAATTCCTGTGGTAGTTGAAATAATCAAAAGTGATTGTAAATGTACTTCGTTTTTATTAGTGAACGCTAATATTCGTGTTTGTGATTATCTTCGGGGGTCCACTCTGGCTTCTTTCCCTCTCAAATTAAGTAGCTGTACGTTCAACACTATCATCACACCGCAGGCAAAAGGGCACTCCCCTTTCATTTTTTATTGGTGACTTCTAATTTCCGGCGAAAAAGATTTAGAAAATTCCTTTACCCGAATTTGGGCTTTGAAAGGGTTCGTTAATGTACCAAGTTTACTCTTTTTCGTTTTTTCCCTTTTACGCGGCTATGGGTTTAAAAAAAGATTCGCGGATCCCGACTTTTATCATTCTCAAAATCTATCAAAAGATTGTTGTTTTTCAAAATAGTCATCGGACCCATAAACTTTTCTTAAAATTTTTTCTTTACCTTTGAAAATAAAACACAAAAATGAAAAAAAAACGAAAAAATTTAAAAACAACCATTAAAACCGTAAAATTGTTATGAATAAAAAGCGGTAAATTACCAAAACCCTCTTCTCTTGCTTCCCTTTCTTTATCGGCCCTGTTGATGATCTGTCCCGAACTTAAAATTGCAGGTCGGGGACGCCCGGGAACGAAGGGGGACCTTAGGACCCCGTGGAGGACGTATCGAAAGATTTTGCCATTAAGGCCCAAGGAACCAAGAAATTTTTAGTTCAGAAACAAGGGGTACCGGGTCGCGTTTTGGTTTAAGTGGGCGGGGCGGGGCCTGCAGATGGTAACCCAGGAGCTCTAGGAGTTAAGGCCGAATGCGCCACTCCCAAGTTTTAACCGGACAAGATAAAGGGGACGAAAGGCCCAGTTTTGGGACCCTTTGGGAAGGGGGGGCCCCGGGGCCGGGCCAGGGTAAAGGGGCCGACAATTAATAAGGGGGGAATGGGAAACTTTCAGGGTTGGAAAAAAAAACAATTCACCAGGGGGCCAGGGGGGGGGACAAAAAAGGGGGGCCCCAAAAGGGAAAAACCAACCCCCAGCGAGGGCGGGGCCCCCAATTTTTGCCCCTTGAAGGGGTTTGGAGGGGGGACCCCCTAGGGGGGAGCTTGGTATATTAACGACGAGGGGGAAAATTTATTTCTAACCAGTCCCCCCCCTGGTTTTTTTACCGGGGGATCCAAAAAACCCCTAAGAAAAAACCCCTCAGCCAGGGGGGGTTCAAAATTTTAAAATTTGATGTTTTACCATTCGTGTAAGACCCCGGGAAGGGGAGGGTGCCCCCTTGGGAATGACCTGACCTCCGGGGCCCCCTTTAAACAACCGGCCCCCCCCGTGTTTTTTAACCTTTTTAAATTAAAAAAAAGGTAATTTTTAACCCCAAAATCCCCCCAAGCCAAGTAATTTTGGGGGGTTTATACCCCTTTTTTTAAAATTTTAAAATTTTTAAAAAAAACACCAAAAAAAACTAATTAAAAAAATTTAAAAATTTTAATAAAAAAAAGATTAAAAAATTAAAAAATTTCAAAAAAAAAATTTTAAAAATTTTTAAAAAAAAAAAAAAAATTTTTAAAAATTTCTTTTTTTTTAAAATTTAAAAAAACTTTTTAATTTTTTTCAAAAAAAAAACTTTTTTTTAAAAATTTTAAAGGTTGGTTATGGAGGCACAAGGAAACTTTTTTTAAAAATTTTTTTTTTATATTAATTACCCCCCCCCCACCCACCAAACCCAAAAAAATATTTTAAAAAATTTATATAAAATTAATTAATATATATTAAATAATATATATATATAATATATTTTTTTTAAAGGTGGGTTCTGGGGGGGGGGGGGGTGTGGTTTTGTTTTTTTTTTTTGTGTGTTTTGGTTTAGTTGTTTGGGGGTTTGGGGGAGTTTTTTTTAAATGGGGTTTTTTTTTTTAGGTTAAATTTTTATATTTTTTTGCTTTTTTTTTTTTTTTTTTTTTTTTTTTTTTTTTTTTTTTATTTTTTTTTTTTTGTTAATTATATATAATATATTTTTATATAAAAAAATTTATTATATATATATATATATTTTAATTTTTTAAATTTTATTTTTTATATTATAATATTTAATTTTATTTATTTTTTAATTATTTTATATTTATTATATATATATATAATTATATATTTAATTATATATATTTTTATATTATATATATTAAAATTATATTTTTTTCCCCGCCCTTGACTGCGGCCCGAGCCCGATTCACGGCGAAAAAAAAAATGAAAATCCCCTTGAGAGGCCCCGGCGTAGGGTCGTGGGGGAAGTCGCCGCCCGGGGCCACAGGGTTTTTATTTTCCCCGACCGGGGCTGAAAGGAAAGACACCAACAGGCAAGGGTGTGACTGCCATATAACCTATAAAATAATAAAATTTGAGAGAGGCCCATTTTCCTGCAGGGGGAAAAAATGGTGTTGAAAAAAAAAAAATAATAATAAAAAAAAAAAATATAATATATAAATATAATTTTTTTTTAAATATTTAAAATAAAAAAATATATAATTTTAAAATAATTATTTTTTTTTTTTTTTTACACGAAAACACAAAAAATTTTTTTTTATATAAATTTATATTTATTAAAATATATATATAATAATATAAATATTTAAAAATTTTTTATATATTTATTATAAATATTATTAATTTAAAAATTATTTTAATTTTATATTTATATATATTATTAAATTTATAAATTTATATTATTTATAATTCATATTTATAAATAATTATTTAAAAAATAAAAAAATATTAAAAAAAAAAATAAAAAAAAAACATCATTAAAAACAAAAAATTTCCCAAAACCAAAAACAAAGGGGTTTCCTTTTTTTTAAATTCCCATTTAATCTTCCCAAAATTTTTCTCTAAAAAAACGGAAAGGGGGGGCCCCCCAATTTTCCCCCTTAAATTTTCCCAGGTTTTTTAAAAAAGCCCCAACCCAATTTTTTTAAAAAAGGGGGGATTGGGGTTTCAAACCCCCTTGGGCTTTTAAAATTTTTTTTTTCCCTCGGATTTTAAAAAAGAAAAGGATTTTCCCCTGAAAAAGGTAAAGTTTTAAAGGAGGAAATTTTTTTTTTATTCTCTAAAAGTTAGGAGGGTTAGTCCCACACGCCTTACGAGCGGCCATAATAATAAAAAACTTGTCCCCTTTTTTAAATAGATATTAATCCCCAAACCTTTTCCACGAAATAAAGGAAAAAAAAAATGGGTCTATTGTATTTTTCAGTTGTTTATTGACAAGGAACATACGCGTGCCCACATGTGAATGGGAACCCTTGTCCATCAAAAGAGGGCATCCAAAACCCCCGATAAAAATTGTCGGGGATTGTTCCCTAGGAAGGGGTTTGCTTTTCTATTGTTAAAAAAAACCCGTTCAAAAAAAAAAACTCTAGCCACGTGGGGGGCATTTTTGAATTTTTTAAGGGACTGGGAAAAAAAAGGAAAACGGGAAGGGTTTAACGGTTTTTTTTTTTTTTTGTTTTTTTTTTTTTTTTTGGCCCCGCAAAAAAAAAACGTTTTA
>NW_023640091.1:0-11592 GCF_015228065.2 Penaeus monodon
GAACCCCTGAACGGTCAGCAAGCTTTGTTGGCGATTCCGTCGTGTGCAAGTTTTTAATAGGAGATGATCTTGCACCCCACTGTGAGGTTTATGTTGAGGATACAGGACATTAGTGTGTTAAAGAGGGCTGGACTGAGAACCCCACCCTGTGGCGTTCCATTTTCTAGTGGCATGTGCTGTGATAGGTGACCTTGGAATTAGACTCTAGCTGCTCTATTCCTAAAGTAGTCATCTATCCAAGCCAAGAGCTTACCTCTGATTCCTTTCTGGATCAAGCTCTCCTGAATGGCAAGAGGACTTGCCAATTCAAAAGCCTTCTCCAGGTCAAGGAATACTACCACAAATGTGCCCGCGTTTATTGTGCTGAAGAGCATGGCTATGCTGTGCGCTGTGCTCATGCCCCTGGTGAACATGTGGAGTGTTCATGTGGGGGTCCCTTTTTCCATCGGAGCGGTTCAGTACCATCCTCTCGGCCGTCTTGGCCAACAGCTGAGGAGTGAGATGGGGCGGGGGTACTTCCCTGGCTCCTTTGGTTTAGGGATGGGAACTATGGTAGCCTCTTCCAACTCTGGGGTAGAGTGGAAGTTTCCCAGGACTTGTTGATGAGTTGCGGAATGCAAGCTCACCTACTAGTTCCAGGTGGGAAATGATGGGGTACGAGGTCCCATCAGGCCCGGGCTGTGTTACAACTGGCTTTGTATGCATTTCTTAGTTCCCTCAGAGAAAAGAAAACGTCTTGAGTTATCGGGTTCGCTGCCCTGTCTCTGATATGAGCAAGTCTATCTGGATGTAGGCATTTTTGTCTTGCCCTCAATTCGGCTGGCAGGCTGTTGCTATTTGTTCTCGCAGAGAACTTGTGCACCGATCATTTTGCCTGACTGGTCATGTTGCATGCGTCTCAGGGCTGAGTGGCTGGTAGCTCACTTGACCCATTGCCATAGTTCTGAGTGGGTGTATGGTGGTTGAAGGGCTCACACCATTCCAGGCACTTTTCCTGCCGACTCTGCTGGCAGTTTCCTTGACATCCCTGACAGCCTCCCTTAGGAGGGCTAGGTTGTTGGGGGTTCTTTGCCTTTGGAAATGTTTTCGGCACACATTTACCCTGTGGTTGACCACCCTAATCTCGTCGTTAAAGTACCAGGCGTCTTTGTGACTCCTGGACCCAGGCCGAGTTTTGGGTATGATCAGTGAGACTGCCTCATCAATGGCATTTACAAGTCTGGCTTGTAACACTTCCACATTTTCACTTTGTGTGGGTTCATTGCTTCTCAGACCGGGCCAAGGTGTTCTGAAAGCCTGCCAGTTGGCCTTGTCTGTTTTCCATCTTGGATTCGGTCGTGGCATTTCGGCTGGGCCACTATCCATGAGGGTAGTTATAGTGCCGTAATGGTCACTAGTGGACGGTCTAATCGACACGCCAGCCAATCCTCTCCACCAGAGTCGCAGTGGCCAGGGTGAGGTCTAGAACCTTATAACCGTATAATTCAGGGGTCCCCGGCCAGGTGAATCTCGACGGCAAGAGATTCTACATCTTCTCCACAGTGCAGTGCATCGGCTATTGGGGAGCAGGGAATTGTTGCTCTGACAAGGGTGATCAAGCATCTCTTGCCATCAGCACATGGCAACATGAAGGACATGATACCTGGAGAAGCGAACAGGTTCCACTGTTAATGTCTCCTGGAGCATAACTATGTCAATGCTCCTTGATCACACTATTGCCTGGAGGATGGCACTCCTGTGGAGAAGCCATTAGATGTTCACTGGCAGAATACTTAGATTGCATGCCATGATGTTACTAGTTGATAGTACATCAGCGACATCGTCGTATTCGGATGACAGTAAGAGTCTGACAAACCTCCATTGTGAGATCCTCACTGCTTGAGGTGGTCTCCTCGGCGTCAGGCTATCCCTGGGTCCACTGGGGGGTGGAGAGCTTTGGTAGCTATGACTTTTCTCTGCCAGGTTTCTGTGCAATTGCTGTGTTGTTGGCGGCCTTGCCTGGCAGGGTCAGCTTGTTCTGCTTTCAGTTTTCTGCACATGAATTCAGCCTGGCTAGGCTCTGCCTTGTGAGTGCATGGCCTGGGTTGGGGGAGTGGGGAGGGGAGCATAACCTGGGGTGGGGAGAGGATTGTTTTTTTTTTAGGCTGTTTTGGCCCTTTCCATCTTCCTCCTTTTACGGTTGCGAAAGTCTTGGTTAATTCGTCATGGCGACTCGACTGCCTTTATCCGCCTCTTCCTTGGGTCCTTGACAAGATGTTGCCACTGCTGTGACTACAGCAATCAGCAGGACGAAATGTCCCCTCATCGAGAGCATGTCTTCTGGTTTGGGGAGGACGTTGTGGTGCTGTTGGAAACCTTTCTTCCTGTGGTCTTCTGCACTTGTACTGTTTGTCGGAGATCTCCGGTTTCGGGCTGGGGGGCAGAATCCTTCCTCTTAGGAGGTCAGGAGGCCTTTTCAATTTGTTCTTCCCAGACATAGGTGCCTAGTGGGGGCAGGACAAAGTCTGGTGGCTTCTTAGCAACCTCTTGCCGCTTGAGGGGCCGCCTCTTTCCTGACAGAGCAAGCCAGGCTCCAGGCGTGATGCCTCTTGGCACAGTTAGGACATTGGCTGTTGTGTCCTCTTTCTTCTATTGTATGCCCTTAGTTGCACACATCGTGTTGTGTGCCTTGCTACAGACACCACATTTGGCTCACTTCCTCCCATCTTTAGCTCCTTTGTTTCCTGCAGGAAACAAAGGGGTGGCTTGATCTTTGTGAATGATGATCATGGCCTTTCATCTCGCGCAACCTGGAGGGACAACGGATTTTGCATTGTTCGTCCCAATGCCTGACATTTGTGTAGGCATTGGTCGAAGCCTTTGGGTGTTGAAGGGACCTTGAACTGTGGGAAACGCCTGGAGGGTCCAAGACTCTCCTTCAGAGTCGTCTCCAGGTCCTCCCCCCCGTCTCGTTTCGGTCCGCCCTGTTGGCTTTGGGGCTTGCTCTGGAGGACCAGCTGTTCGGCTGTTAGCTGGTGATCCCAATTTGATCAGTGGGGTCGTCTGAGGCGTGATCAGAGGCCTTCCTGGTCTGGGGCTGGCCTGGAGGGCCAGCACGAGAGTCTATCTGTTGGACAATGGTGGACAGACATATTCTTACATGTTTTTTTTCTGTCTGTCACCATTCTTGGCAGCAGGCATGACAGTTGTCATCCTGTGCTCAGGGTTTCTTTTTTGACCCGGAGGCATGTATGGGCGTCAGGGTGGCTGCCGTGGTCTGGGACTTGCACGAGTCGTCATCATTATTCATCTGGTCTGTGGGGGTTTTTAGTTTATTTCCATGTAATGGCAGTGCTTCATCCACTCCGCCATCACCCACACGGAGCCAACAAGGGAAGCTGAGTGTTAGAACCAATGTCGATGAGTGGATATACGCAGCCTATAACTAGCCATTTTGCAAGTTTGTCCATGCATGGACGGTATTGTGAGTACCAACGGCAGCATGACTGCTTGACCTGCCTCCCCGAGGGAGGACCAGCCGATTGACATGACCGGCCTGGATCAGGCCGCAGTCTTGCAGAATAGAGGACAAAAAGAGGCGTGTTGCTAGCCGCAGCAGGCGTACTTGTGCACGGCATCACTAACCTCAGGATTCCCATCTCCCAGCTACTAGGTGCCACGCACGGCCAAACATCTGTGGAGTTGGTGTGAACCTCTGGGAGTAGCCCAGAGGGGATGCCCTTCCCCCTACAGGACATCATTGATGGGAACACTTTTTGCTCCTCCCTCAGTAAGGAAGGGAGCTCTTTCACTTTTTCCAGGCAGTTCCTCTCCATTCCTCAGAGAGGACCTGTACCATTTTTCAAAGTGAATCCCTCTTTTCTCTCTGAAACACCTGAAGGCTGTTTCACCTCAGTGAGAGAAGAGGGGTCCTGTACCTGTTCACAGTAAGTTTCCTCATCCCTCTGAAAACAGCCAACCACAGGACTGTTTCATCACAGTGAGGGAGAGAAAGCTAACTTTTTTTCCAGGCAGTTCTTATGGCCAGGGTGGGTTTTAAATGTGAATCCCTCTTCTCTCTGAAACACCCAAAGGCTGTTTCACCTCCAGTGAGAGAAGAGGGGACCGTACCTGTTCAAGTGAAAGTTCCTTATCCTTGAATAGTGACTCATGGGACAGCGGGGCTCCCTCGTCCTGGCGCGCCTACACAGCCACGCGTGTATTAAGCCGCAGAGCCTGAAACAAGATCAGCATTCCACCTCCTTTTTTTCCGATCCTCTAGACAGAGCAGACAACAGCAGCAGCACCATAAGGACTGCCCAGTACTTAGACGGACTGGGGAGCCTAACGGCTCCCCACGTTGATCTCCAACTCCACCACAAACACCCACCTACCTGTGGGCACTCACACCCACAACAAACACTCCCCAAAGAGATAAGACACTAGTAACCTCTCCCTTTAAGACCGCTTTAGTGGCCCTCATTCCTAAGCCACAAAAAGACCTGACTGACCCCAAGAGTTATCGCCCTGTTAGTCTACTCGAGACCTTAGGTAAAATTTTCGAAAAAATCATAAACATCTCGATTAAGGTGGTATCTCGTAAGACCATAACCTTCTCTCCACAAACAATTCGTTTGCAGTGGCACCAGGGCAGTGTGAGTACCAACGGCGCATGACGGGCTTAAACCCTACCCCTTTCCCGGGGGAGACCAGCTGATTCCTGCCCGGGCCTGGAAAAGGCCCCTGTCCTCCCGGGAAATAGACACCAAAGAGGCGTGTTCTAGCCGCAGGGCGTACTCGGCACGGCTTTCCCCTTTAAACCTCCAGGCCCTCCCGTCCCCCAGCTCGCCCCCTTCCATGAAACGGCAAACACATGGGTGGGGGTTGTGAACCCTCGGGAAAAGTACCCCCCCCCCCAAAAAGGGAAGCCCCTTGCCCGGTGGGGGGTTTGGGCCCCCATAAATCTGGTGACCGGCCCAAGAGGGCTCCCCCTTAACGGGAGGGGTCATCAGTGGGGATGAGAAAAAATGGCTTCCTGTGCACCCAAGGGGGAGGGGGAAGGGGGGGGGGGGGGGGTTTACCCCCCCCTGGTTCATTCCATCTTGGACCAGGGAGAATTCCCCCAAAATTGTTTTTTGCCGGGCGTGGCATCCCTTTTACCGGGACAGGACCCCGTGGGGGGTTGGGGCGTGTTTTCCCCGCTGCCCCAAATGCGATAGCAACCCCCCTTTTTTGGCCCCTTTTTTCCCGGGTTTTAGCCCGGGGGGGCCTGATAAAGGCCCGGGTCATCGGCTGGTCAAATAGGGGCTGGGGTCAAGAAAGGCACTATTCAGTGGGAAAGCGCATAGGCCCCCGTGACCCCAAATCGAAATGTAATATGGCGGCGTTTTATTTCATCTTAAACCCCCTGTGGCTGTTGGGAGTTTTTTAAACCCCCAACTAAAAGCTTCCCCTCTTTGGACTCCATGGTGGGTGGGGGGGTGGGAAATAAAAATTAAAATTTTTGTATGGGGTACTAAAAATTTACAAAAAATCTAGCTCTCTCTCTGACGACCAAACGCATCCCTCACCATTCCCTCTGAAATCACACTCACTTTGGAACCTTTCCATTTTCCAAAGGGCAAAAAGGGGAAAATCGTAAGGGTTTCCCCAAGGCTCCCAAACCAGGTAAGAAGAGGAAAAGTCCTCCTCAGTCGCCCAAAGGGAAAAACCCTTACCTTTTTAAATATGAAAGCTTTTCATATGAAAGTACCTGGAATTGAAACCATTGTGGTGTATAAAATCATGGATCTTGACTTTTTTCAAAGGGTACACCCGGAAAAATAGTTGAATTTATGTCAACGGGGTCCTCGCATCCCCCCACAATGAGATGGTAGCCTAATAGTTGGGGTTTTTTCCGCACCAGACAAGAAAACCCCTGCGTGCATATGCACTTTTCCGGGGGCTCAATTTTTTCATTTTCCCAAAACCCCCCTTCATTGTGGGGAATTGTTTTTTTCCCGAGACCTGATGAGGTATTCTGAGGAAATTTTTTTAAGGGAACTAGAGAATTTTAATTTTAGTGGAGTAAAACTTTTTAAGAAAAAAATTGAGGGTTATGAAACAGTCGACCCCAGCTCTTTTTTCCTAATTTTTTAACACATTACCCTTTTTCCCGAATGGGGTTAATTTTAGCATGGCCCCACTCAAGGTAAACCCTTTATGTCCCCAAACCCCTAGGGCGGTGCTTCCATTTGCCGGGGGGAATATGGCCAGGGACCCAAAAACTCTTGGCCTTTTTAAAAGGGAAAATGGAAAACCAAGATTTTGGGTAAATTTGGGTACAACAGGTCCCCAAGAGGAAAACTCCCCCGGTCCAATATGCTGTTACCACTGAAAAAACTATAACCTTCTTAAAAAGCAATGTAAAAGGCAAATTTGAAAAGGAAGTTTTTGGTAATAAGGAGCAAGGAGAAAGTTATTTTTCCCCGAGGCAAAGCGACCCTGGGCCCGTTTGCGTTTGCAAAAGCCAGGTAGGTCCTTTGCTTCGGGCCCACCCATCCCCCCTTCCCCCCCCACCCTTTCCCTCCAATGCTTCTTAAACACACACCTGCCACTTTTCCCTTTTAACCCTCATCCCCCAAAATTTCTGAACCCCCCCCCTCTGGGGAGTTTTCCCCCACCCAAAAACGGAAATAGGAGTGGGGGTCTATTGAGGGGACTCCTCCTCCCAAAATAAGGTCCTTTTGGGGCCATCCCTTTTTTAAAACTCCAGAGCCTCAATGGGGACGCTCCGCTGCCACCCATCCCAGGGGCCTCTGCTGCTAGGCAAATTCCCCTGAAGTAAAAGGCCCCCGGGACGTAGTTTTTCCCCGGAAAAGGAAACCCAACCTGTCCCAAAAAACTCCAAACCCGCCCCCAAAAACCACAGGGGCCTCCGCTGCTAGAAGAATGCCCTTGAAAACAAAGGCTCAGGTCCGTTCTTTGCCCCGGCAAAGAAAACCTGAACCTTGGGCCAAGGGGAAAACCCTTTGAAAATAGTTCCACAGATAAAGAAACCCCTTAAAAAAGGTACTAAACCCAAACCTGGAAAGGGGGCAGCCTAAAGGGTTGGGGCAAACCTTGAAACCCCAGGGGGCTGCCAAAACCTTATGAAAAAATAGTTTAAAAAACTGGATACCCTAATCCCAAAGGAAATGTCAGGGAATTTTTGAAAAAAAGGGAAAAACTGCAACATCTGAAAAGCTTCTGTAACCCTTTTGTGTAAAGCCTACAAGAAATTAAGGGCCAAGGGGAAAAACATCCGATTTTTCCCCGAAGGTTCCAAATTCAAACCCATTTGGGGCTTTTGGGCAATGGACCTCATGGAGGATAGCATAATGGGACTCAGGATATTCCTTTCCAAGCCCTCCACCTGCAGACAACACTGCCGGGGAAGGCTGTGAGAATAGGCTTGACACGACCTTACACTGTTGCATCTATCTACCTTCCTCCACATAATCTCATCATCATCATCAAGGGCTAACGCCGACGGGGCGCATGGCCGCATCCACCCTTCGCTTCCAGCCATGAGGATCCCTCGAGGCGAGTCTCCAGGCAGGCACACGGCCCATCTCTAATTCCTCGCGACAGGTCTCGTCGAGCTGCCCAAGCCATGATCTCCTAGGTCGTCCCACAGGTCTCCCCCACCCAGGGTTGTCTCGCAGGGAGACAACCTGATAGGCAGGGTCGTCCACAGGGAAGCGAGCTAGGTGGCCATACAGCCTGAGTTGGCGATCCCGGATTATGCAAGTAACAGGTCCCATGCCAGTCTCGCTGTGCAACCGCCGGTTGGACACGTGGTCCTGCCAACTGTTCCCCATGATCCGGTGAAGGGACTTGTTACAAAAGGCATCAAGGCGAGACTCCAAGACACTGGATAACGTCCAGGTTTCGCTTCCATACAGCAAAACTGGCAGTATCAAGGCCTTGAAGACACACAACTTGGTACCGACATCTCCAAACGCTCTTGTTGATCGAGTTCATGGCTCCTGTTGCCAGACCAATCCGTCTACTGACTTCCTGGTCTGACAACCCAGAGATATGGACTACGCTACCAAGGTATGTAAAACTTTTTGTGACTTCAACGTCCTCGCCGCAAGCATGGATCGACTGAACGGGTTTCCCCTAACAGGCCTCCAAAGTCCTGAATCTTGGTCTTGTTCAAGGAGACCTCTAGGCCTAGGGGCTTCGCCTCATTGCTAAATGCATCAAGAGCCGCCACCAGTGACTCGAAGGACTCAGATAGGATGGCAACATCATCGGCAAAGTCAAGGTCCGAGACCTTAATATTGCCTAGTGTTGCTCCACACTGACTTTGGCTAGTAGCTCTGCTCATTATCCAGTCCATACAAGTGTTGAAAAGTGTTGGTGCAAGGACACAGCCTTGCCTAACCCCTGAATTAACAGGGAAGAAGTTCGACATACCCCCACCACACTTTACAGCACTTTCAGCACCAGTATAGAGGCTTGCTATCAGGCCAATAATCTGTGTCGGAATTCCCCTGAGCCTCAGGATCTACCATAGCGATTCCCGATGCACCAAGTCAAATGCCTTCTTGAGGTATATGTAGGCTGCGAGCAGCCCACAACCAAACTCACGACGACGTTCCACAATTACTCAAAGCACTAGTATACAGTCTATTATGGACTTGCCAGGAGTAAATCCAGACTGCTCCGGTCTCTGATGCCTCAGTAGGTGGTTGCGGATCCGTTTCAGAAGAATGTGGGCGAGAACCTTGCCTGATATGCTGAGCAGTGTAATGCCACGGTAGTTGCTACAATCCCAACGATCCCCTTTCCCCTTCCACAGAGGGATGATTACGCCCCTAAGCAGGTCAGGGGGTATGGTACCAGACTGCCAAATGGCAGTCAGGACTGTATGCAGGCCCCGAGCCATAGGTTCACCCCCAGCCTTTAGCAGTTCAGCAGGGATATCACATATGCCTGCAGCTTTCCCACTCTTCAGCCAGGAAATCGCCAGCCTAACCTCTGTTAGTGTAGGAGGTTCCTCGCTGATGGGTGGGTCCGGCACAGGCACTGCAACATCGCTTGCATCCAAGCTAACTGTTGGAGGGTCCACCTGCTACAACTGTTCAAAATACTCAACCCAACGTTCACGAACCCCAACATGATCTGAGATGATCCGTCCATCCGCTGATCGGACTGCAGTCATCTGTGAGGAGGGCTTAGGGATCAGTTTTCTCAGGGCTTGGTAGGCAGGGCAAAGGTCATTTACCAAGAAATGGCCTTCGACCTCCTCAGCAAGATTCCTGTTCCTGTGAACTGTTCCTTGTCCCTTCTCAGCAGTGTCAGAGCCCTACGCACCATGGAACGCCGCAAGACTTGATTCCCATTCAGCCGAGCCTTGCGACACACTTCAGTGGCCTCTAATGTCTCCAGGGAGATGGAATTCTGCCTTGTCCTTGGGCGTACGCCAATGGACTCCTGAGCTGCTTCGAGTGTTACGCGCTTGAAGAATTCCCACAGAGCAACTGGGTCCGTCAGGTTGCTGGGTTCTGTGAATCGGTCAGAGACTGCCATGGTAAACCCACGGGCACACTCCTCCCTTTGTCTGTCTAAGTGAAACACCTTAGGGTGGCCACTGGAGGGACCCGCAGGGTAGCCACAAGCAGCCTATGGTCGGTGCCACAGAACTCGGCACTCCGGTAAACCCTGCAGTTCTGGAGGATCCTCCATCGCGTGCTAACAAGAATGTGGTCGATCTCCTTGGCCACTGTACCGGTATCGCTGTACCAAGTCCAGCGATGCGGGTTGGAGCGCTGGTACCAGGAGCCAGAGATCCTCATTTTCTGGGACCTAGCAAAGTCCCGGAGTGGGAGGCTATTCTCGCTGCTGGGATCAGCTCCCGAGCCATGGGGGCCGACAGACATCTCGTAGCCAGCTCGGTCACAGCTGGATACCGCATTGAAGTCGCCCAGAACAATGCGAATATCTCGCCGGGGGCAATTGTCTGCCACAGATGCGAGTTTGGTGTAGAACGCCTCTTTCACATCGATTTTATATACATCGGTAGGAGGGTATACAGCAATAAGAGACATGAAGCCAAAAGCATGCTTCAGTCTCAATGCCATAATACGCTCATCAACCGGTGTCACCTCGACTACAGCGGGCTGAAGTTGACTGGAGATGGCTATGGCTACACCCTGGAGGTGGTGACCATCGCTACGGCCCGACCAGTAGTAGGTGTAACCACCCACACTGATCGTACCGCTACCATGTCTTCTCACCTCTGAGAGGGCAGCCACCTCAACTCCCAGTCGCTTCAATTCCCGCGATAGCAGAGGTAACCGCTCATCCTGCCGCAAGGACCGGATGTTCCAAGCGCCCACCTGGAAAGCACGCCTGAGATAAAGCCTCGGTGGTCACTCCGGGTGCACGCCACTTCTGCCGCCCCCGCTGACACAGCCCCAATATAAGGGGGTCGGCAGGCTGTGGGGCCACCCATCCACCTGTGGGGTTCCCGAGGGCTTTGCCCCACAAGCTTCATGGTGGGTTGGCGCCTGCCTGGGCGCAGGCGGGACGAGTAACTCTCGTTCCAATCTTGCGCACCGCAATTTGCCCTCCCAGCGGGACCCACAGCCCGCCTTACTTGCTGGGTGGGAGGGACAACACCCCTCCCCCCAGCATTTCCATTTATAAATTTCTGGGGGAGGAGGACTGGCAAGGCCCACCTCCCCTGAGCCACCCCATTTCCCCAGGGTGGCTAGGGGGCAGGAGTTGGTACGAAGCCAGAGCGTGTCCACACGCCGGTGGGCCATAACTCCGTACCTCTGGGGCCTCCTGCTGCACCAAGATTCCCCACAGATTAGCCTGGGACCGCAAGGTGCCCAGTTACCCATAGGTGGCCACGAGGAGGCACTGAGAACTTGATGATGGAGAGGCTGTGACCTGGCAGGGGAGACTTATGCAAAAGCTGCTCCCTTTTTCGCACTGAGCTAGCCAGTGGTGGAAGCTGCAAGCGAGAAGGCATGCAAGCACTTAACACTATCTAGGCTACCACACCATCGCTTCACATCACCAAGCTCGTCAAGCATACTGCAGTTGATCTAAAAAGATTCCAGTCTGCATGTTCTCAACATAATCTCAACATAAATGATTTGGAAGATCTACTTGGGCAGTTGCCACATCCATTTCAATTCCCACACATTTCCAAATTCAAACTGGGACATTCTCCAATATAGACCTGTCAATTGTCTCACCTGATTCACAGATGAATTTCACTTGGCAGGTTATGGAAGACTTACATGGAAGCAACCATTTTCCAATACTTTTGGAGGAGGTGAATGGTATTCCAGCCAATGGAGTGCAGAGATGGCGACTTGAACATGCGGACTGGAATCTTTTTAGATCAACTGCAGTATTGCATGGATCTGTGTGTGTTCAAGATGCTGTTAATCACTTCACATCACAAATTCACCTTGCAGCAGAAACATCCATTCCGAAAAGTAGCGGCCATTACCGTCGACCTCCGGTACCATGGTGGTCTAATGAATGCCAACAAGCTGTCAGAGCAAGAAAAGCTGCATTAAGGCAGTTGAACGACGCCCCAGGAGTAAGCTTGAATACGACGAG
>NW_023640092.1:5000-10000 GCF_015228065.2 Penaeus monodon
GTCCATATATAAAAAAAAGGTAAAAAGAAAAAAATCCTAAAGTGAAAAAAAAAGGGAAAAACTAGCCTTTGAGAGGGGGCTCCAAAATTACTTTTTTCCATTCATTTGATGTTTGGCATTTTAGGGGAATAAAAGATTAATTTCCAGAATTTTACTAATATGCAATAATGTTGATAAAAAAAAAAAATAAAGAGATTTTGGATAACATTTTATATTATTTTTAATTACATTATTATTATTTTATAAATTTTTGTATTATAAAAATTATTATTATTTTTTATTATTATATTTATTTTATTATTATTTTTATCTTTTATTATTACCTTTTTAAATTTTAGTATTATTGCCAAAAAATATTATAACTGTAATAATAACAATAAATAATTAAGTTAATTATAATATACTATTGTTTAAAAAAAAATCCCAAAGTCGAAAAAAACGCAAAATCTAGCAAAATATAGTGTTTTTTAAGTATACTCCCAAAAAGACGTTTTTTTCCATTCATTTTTATGATTTTGGCAATTATTTGGGATAATGAAAAATTTTCCAGAATTCATTTAAAATGACAAAAATGTGAGAAAAGTGAGAATAAAAGAATTTTGGGTCATTTTATAAATATTTAAATTTTTACTATTTCATTATTATCATCATTTTCATTATTTTATATTATTTTTTTTTATTTTTATTATTTTATTATTTTATTATTATTTTACTTCAATTATTTGTATTACATTTTTAATATTATTTTTTTTTACTTTAATTATTTGATTATTTCCAAAAAAATTTTTATAACTAAATAATAAAAATAATTTTAAATAAAATTTAATAATAAAAATGTTTTTTAATTTATTATTGTTTTTTATTATCTTATTATTATTTTTTTTGTAGTATAAATTTTAAAAATATTATTTTAACAAAATTTATAGTAAAAACGATATTAATTAAATAATGTTTTGAAAAAAATTATAAAAACGTTTTTATTGTTATTTTTATTGTTATTACATATTTAGTTTTTTATTTGTTGGTTGTAAAAATATATATTATAACGCAATATTGCAATAAAATGAAATAATTGCAATTATAATATTTCCAAAATGATTATAATGATGATGGTTATGATATAAAGAAATAATGATGATAATCATGATAATAAAGATGATAATAAAAGGGAAATTTTGTCCAATAAATAAAAAAAAGGGAAAAAAAAAAATCACATAAGTAAAAAG
This sequence comes from Penaeus monodon, assembly GCF_015228065.2. Taxonomy (NCBI): domain Eukaryota; kingdom Metazoa; phylum Arthropoda; class Malacostraca; order Decapoda; family Penaeidae; genus Penaeus; species Penaeus monodon. The sequence continues at coordinate 6,227 of NW_023640092.1, forward strand.
GGCAAAAACTAGCCTTTTTGGATTTAAAAATCCAAAATGACTTTTTTTTCCCTTTATTTGAGATTCAGGCAAAATTTTTAGGGGAATAAAGATAAAAATTCCCAGAAAATTTTTTTAAAACATGACAATAATGAATTTTGGGTAACATTTTTTTTATTATTTAAAGTTATTATATTATATTATTTTTTTTATTATTTTATTATTTTTAATATTTTTTTATTGTTTTTATTTTATATTATTATTATTTTTATTATTATTTTTTTATTATTTTTATTATTATTATTATTATTATTTTTATTATTATTATTATTTTTTATACTTTAATTTTTAGTGGTATTACAAAAAAAAATTTATAAAGTAATAATTATAATAATAATTAATAAGTATAAAAATAATAATATAATCGTTTAATATTTTTATTTAAATTATTATTTTATTATTTTTCATATCATTATTTTTACTGGTTTTTAAAAATTGTAAAAAAAATTATTTTAACAGTAATAATTTCAGTAATATTTTAAATTTTTAAATAGTGATTAAAAAAATTTTTTAAAAAAAGTTTTTATTGTTACTATTATTTTATTATTTTATTATTGTAGAGTTGTTATAATATAGTTGTAAAAAAATATATTATAAAGCAAATTTTTGCAATAAAAGATAGTAATTGCAAAAATGAGATAATAATTGCAAAAATGATGATAATGTATGACAAGAGATAAAAATTTATGAAACGATAAAAATGATGATAACATGATAATAATGATGAAATAAAGGAAAGTGTCGATATATAATAAAAAAAAAGTTAAAAAAAAAAAAATCCAAAAAGCGAAAAAACGGCAAAAAATCTAGCGAAATATAGCCTTTTTTTTTATAATATTATTTTTATTTTTATTATATTATTATTATTATTATTACATTATTTAAATTTTTTTATTATTATTATTATTATTATTTTTATATTTTTATTATTATGTTATTATTTTTTTATTATTTATTATTATCTTAATTATTGTATTATTGCCAAAAAATATATTTAAATGTAATAATAACAATAATAATAATGATAAAATTTTAAAATAATAAAAATTATTTTATAAAATTGTTATTTAAAATTTTTTATTGTTTTTTTATAATTATTATTTTTACTTTTAGTTAATTGTAAAAATAATATTAAAAAAGAATAAAATTTAGTAATAACGATATTAATTAAATAAAATTTTAAAAAATAACATTTTAAACACGTTATTATTGTTATTATTATTGTTATTACTATATTATAGTTGTTATTAGTATGGTTGTAAAAATATATATTATAACTGCAATAATTGCAATAATAATGATAATAATTGCAATGATGATAATATTTCCAATAATGATTATAATGATGATGGTTATGATGATAACGATAATAATGATGATAATCATGATAATAATGATGATAATAAAAGGAATTGTGTCCATATATAATAAAAAAGGTAAAAGAAAAAAATCACATAAGTTGAAAAAGAGGCAAAATCTAGCCTTTTGAGATTAAGAATCCAAAATGACTTTTTTCCATTTATTTGATGATTCAGGCAATTATTAGGGTAATAATGATAATAATTCCCAGAATTTTATTAATCATGACAATAATGAATTTGGATAACATTTGATGATTATTAATGTTATTATTATTATCATTATTATTATTATTATTATTATTATTATTATTACTATTATTATTATTATTATTATTATTATTATTATTATTATTATTATTATTATTATTACTATTATTATTGTTATTATTATTATTATTATTATTATTATTATTATTATTATTATTATTATTATTATTATTACTTTAATTACCAAAAAATATATTATAACTGTAATAATTATAATAATAATAATAATAAGTATAATAATAATAATACTAATCGTTATAATATTCTTATTAATATTTTTTTTTTTTATTTTTACTGGTTATATAATTGTAGAAATAATTATTATAACAGTAATAATTACAGTAATATTGATATTAATTAAAATAGTGATATAAATAATTATTATAAAAACGTTATTATTGTTACTATTATTGTTATTACTTTTATTATTGTAGAGTTGTTACTAATATAGTTGTAAAAATATATATTATAACTGCAATTATTGCAATAATAATGATAGTAATTGCAAAAATGATGATAATAATTGCAATAATGATGATAATGATGATGACAATGATGATAATGATGATGATAACGATAAAAATGATGATAATCATGATAATAATGATGATAATAACAGGAATTGTGTCGATATATAATAAAAAAAAAAGTTAAAAGAAAAAAAAATCCAAAAAGTCGAAAAAGCGGCAAAATCTAGCGAAATATAGCCTTTTTATTATTATTATTATTATTATTATTATTATTAATTATTTTTTTTTTTTTTTTTCCAAAAAATATATTATAATGTAATAATAACAATAATAATAATGATAAGTATAATAATAATAATAATTATTATTATAATATTGTTATTAATATTATTATTGTTATTATTATCATTATTATTATTTTTACTTGTAGTATAATTGTAAAGATAATTATTAAAACAGTAATAATTGCAGTAATAACGATATTAATTAAAATAATGATATAAAAAATAATCATTATAAACACGTTATTATTGTTATTATTATTGTTATTATTAATATTATTATCATTATTGTAGTTGTTATTATTATAGTAGTAAAATATATATTATAACTGCAATAATTGAAATAATAATGATAATAATTGAAATAATGATGATAATAATTGCAATAATAATGATAATGATGATGATAATGATGATAATGATGATGATAACGATAATAATGATGATAATCATGATATTAATGATGATAATAACAGGAATTGCATCATAGTATTACATGATTACTATCATCATTATTATTATCATCATTATTTTTATTATGATGATGATGATGATTATTACTATTATTATTACTATTATTATTGTTATTATTATTATTATTATTATTATTATTATTATTATTATTATTATTATTATTATTGTTATTGCTATTATTATTATTACTTTACTTATTAGTATTATTGCCGAAAAATATATTAAAACTGTAAGAAAAAACAATAATAATAATAATAATAAGTATAATGATAATAAAAATAATCTTTATATTATTGTTATTAATATTATTATTGTTATTATTATCATTATTATTATTTTTACTGGTAGTATAATTGTAAAAATAATTATTATAACAGTAATAACTACAATAATAACTATATTCATTAAAATAATGATATAAATATTTATCATAAAAACGTTATTATTGTTATTATTATTATTATTACTATTATTATTGTAGTTGCTATTAGTATAGTTGTAAAAATATATATTATAACTGCAATAATTGCAATAAAAATTATAATAATTGCAATAATGATGAATAATAGAATTCTGGTAATTATTATCTTAGTAATAACAATAAAAACGTTTTAAAAATAATTATTGATATCATTATTTTAATTAATATCGTTATTACTGTAATTATTTCTGCTATAATAATTATTTTTACAATTATATTACCAGTAAAAGTAATAATAATGATAATAATAACAATAATAATATTAATAACAATATTATAACGATTAGTATTATCAATAATAATAATATAATAATAATAATAATAATAATAATAATAATAATAATAATAATGATAATAATAATAATAATAATAATAATAATAATAATAATAATAATAATAAG
>NW_023640092.1:27375-39875 GCF_015228065.2 Penaeus monodon
CTGTAAACTAATCTAACCATAACTCATCTAACCTACTCTAACTAAACCAAAGTTAATTAACCAAACCTTACCAAAACTAACTAAACCCAACCTACCTTAATCTAACCTAACCTAAACCTAACTAAACCAAATCTAACCCAATCTAAAAACATAACTAAACCTAAACTAATCTAACCTAACCTAACCAAACCTAACATATTTAAGCTATAACTAAACCTAACCTGATGAGTAATTTCACATAACCTTGCCTAACTAAACCTAATCTCACCGAAACGAACTAAATCTGACCAAAACTAGCCCAAAACTAAACTAAGCTATCTGAAGAAAATGTAAAATATTCGAACGTAACACTAACGTAAGTAGATAGTAAAATGCCAAATCCGGAATATGACCTTGAGGATGACGTAACACACTCCCGGATATAGCCATGTCATGACCTCGAGGATGACGTAACACATTCCGGGATATAGCCATGTCATAACCTTGAGGATGACGTAACACATTCCGCGGATATAGCAGTGCCATAACCTTGAGGATGACGTAACACATTCCCGCGGATATAGCCATGGCATAACCTTGAGGATGACGCAACACATTCCCGCGGATATAGCAGTGCAATGACCTCGAGGATGACCTTCAGGATGACGTAACACACTCCCGCAAGATATGGGTATACCATAACCTTGAGGATAACGTAACGCACCCCCGCAATTGTAGAAGGTGATTGGATACTGACATAACACGCGTTTTTTTTTGTTTTGTTTTGTTTTGTTGTTTTTTGTTTTATCTTCATTTTGATGTCACGACCAGACCCTTCAGAATACGTTACAATATACCTCCATGACGTCATAACCCCACCCTGTAAGGGTGCATTTTAACTCCATGATGGGATGAACACACCTCATACTATTGCATTCTTGTTTAATTTCTTCAATCTCTATGAATATAGGCATTTATTCGGTACATCATAGGTACGTAAAAATAATACATCAACTAGTTAACATATTATTAAATATACATAAACACATCTTATTATTAACATATTATATAGCCCAATACTCACACACACACACACACACACACACACACACCACACACACACACACACACACACACACACACACACACACATATATATATATATATATATATATATATATATATATATACAGAGTAAAAAAAATCATCAAAAACCATCAAGAAAGATATGGATTTAGAGTTATAAATCTTCTTCCTCACCTTCTTCATCTATATCATTAATGAATGAGCTACTGTAAGGCTCATTGACATCATCATCATCATCATCATCATCATCACATGTAGCTTCATCGTGGATAAAAAACTATTAACAACTCTCGACAGTATCATGATTTGCAGAAAAAATACTATCGGTTAGACTTTCTCGCTTTTCCCACAAAGACATTATAATCTTAGATGAATCACTACTATTACATTTGCTTGATTTTCCTTTTCTTTCCACTCTAATACCTTCCTCCTCCTCCACCTCCTCCTCCCGGGCATCAATATCGCTAATAGGTAAAGGATACCCATAAGCAACACTTTCTTGAGAATTGAGATAGAATCTCTTATCATCAAAGTTACTCAAACCTCTCTTAACATTTCCTGTTGTAAACATTACCCCCTTTTTTTTTATTAAGGATAGAATGCTGGATAAACTTATGATCAATGGAATTAAAAAGAATGTCCTTAAACACCTCATGTGTAAGTCTCTTTTTCTCAACTCTCGGAATACCTCTCACAGCAATTTCACATTTGTCATCTTCGAGTAAAACAGAGTACATTTTCGGGCGTAAACACACGACCTCCTTGATAAGTTGATGTCCCGTCTCGATTTATAAAAGTCCAAGCTGACCTTTCCTGCTGTTATTATACAATTCATGGTCAGCAGGAAAGTTCGAGAGATCGATATAATCTCTTAATGGATAGTTAAGAAGCTCACTTTTCAAATCTTCAATCTCCAGAGATAAATTAAAGCCGTCAGTATCACTATAAATGAGAGAAGCACGTTCTCCATAATGATCTTTCATAACCGTATACCAGAAATGATATAAATGATACTTAACTAGATCTAAAATGTGGTACCCAATATATTGAGGTCGGTTCATATAAACAATGGGAGTTTTACTGAAGGTAATTACCTTATTTGTTCGCAGAGGAATCATCCCCTGGAAATGGGATCTCTGACAGCAGTGAGAAATTTACCTTTTTTTGGTAATAACTTTTGTTTTCAGGGATCTATTTAGCAGGTTTAGCAAGCATCTCCCAAAAATACTATTACTCAGACATTTGAACGCCATCTGCCTGCTCTTTCCCACAGCTCGTGCTCGTTTCTCGACGTTACCTCTAATAAAAGGCTCGAGGAATTTTTTTTCTGAGCAAAGGAATAATAGACAGAGTGAACTCGAGCAACTTTCAAACCTAGCGTCATCAATAATTGCAACAACTGAAGTGAAACGAGGTAATTGGTCTGAGGGAGATGTGAAGCAACTAATTTCTTGTTTTTGCGAGGGTATTTCAATTGACGATCACCTATTAGGTTTTTTTTTTCTGATAGTCAGATAACAGCTTAAAGTCTATATTCAAATGATTTAAAGCTAGGGGTAATTCATCTGTTCTTTTAGCAACCTCCGAGGACACCAGTAAGGTATCTATGAGAAGCCAGTAGTATATCTCTGCATCAGGATTATGATTAGCAATACCTTTCTCTAAAAAAAAATTGCATTTCCCCTACATTTAATTCCCGAATGTCTCCTACGGGTAAGTTATAACTCGTGCAGCATGCGTAAAGACTATTGAAATCAATATAAAGACTATAATTGCCTTTTTGATTTGCTGCAATGTTACCTAGTTCCTTATTATATACGATGAAAAAATTGCGAACAGTGATTGTAAAACCCCCTCTAACATTATCTCTAATTTGTTTTCTCTAACCCAGAATCCGATATCAGCTCAATCAATAATTTGCTCGACATCAAAAAAGAATCAAAACCGTATTCAGGTAAGGATACATAATTAACACAGCCGAGACCATAACTATCACGCAGGCAGGCTCGCCATGAAGAAAAACAATCAGCTAACATTCCTACGTCGCAAACTAAATAGCAGAGAAGGTAATCGCGCAGCGAAGTACACCCGCATAATCGACAAAGGTCGAGCGCGTGCTGATAATCCTCATCTGAAATGTGCTCCTGAGTCAACACATTAAAAAAAAAAATCTTCTTGCGGTGGGAGCGATGCTTTCCCCAGTTTGGATTCGTCATCTAAATAATGTTTGCTTCCCCGATAGTAGATAAACATGGGAAGCGCTAGGAAGGTGATGAATCATATGTTTCGAATAAAACAAGGCTCCTCTGACTCAGTGTGAGTCTTGAAAATGTTCGCTAGACTAGCGCTCATAAAGCCATACTATCCAAGAAACCCAAGTCCCCAATTCGAACTTGATAATATTTTACCCCTTGATTGGGTAAGACCTAAATCGGTATGTCAAGAGTTAATTCCTTTAAAATAATAGATATATCATAGCTCATATTATGAGCTAAAACAGGTAATAGGTTTTTTCTGGTTTCGCATCTGAAGGTTACAACGCGGGCAACATGCACCTAAATAATTGTTTCGACGCATCATGTGACCATGATATCGATTTTTTCTCGCTCCTTCGGTAAAGCGAGTACCGCACACACAGCATGCACCTGCCTCTTTGAACTTTCGGATATCCTCCCGTCATGTGAAGAGGATAGTTTGGAATGTTTTTTAATACTCACCCAAACACAAATCGTCCAATAAAATGAGTCGATGCATCGGACCCACAATACTGAAAAGAATCTATGACCTACCCTCTCTATCTATGAGAATATAACTATATGCAATCCCTCGATGCATCGCCTTTACACCAGAGTTGTTAGTTTATATCACCACAGTTTTTATCAGCAATGCATTCCATATCAAAGACAGCTACATGTGAGGGAGGATAGCTTTTTATGTGGATGTGAAAAAAATCGGTAACTACCTGGATTAGGATAAACAACGGTTTGAGAAACGTCACAGACTTTACAATGCTCGTCATACAACATCTGGTCACTCACAGCAGTTAGACATAACCGACAATAATATTTCTTAACAGATCGCGTAAATCGCGATATAAATAGGTGAAAATCCTGAATGAGAACGCAGTGGGACTCTCCTAGCAATAACAAAGGAACAATTCCATTGAGGTATTTATCTAATCCCTTCTTTGCTAAAGTAATCATGGCTTTTCGAGAGACTCCTTGTTTATTATCATTATCACCAGCAATCGAGGAATCTGGAGTCATTTTGTAAATGAAAATGGAGAAATTATTAAGATTCTCCAATTTTGCAATATTTCCCCATGCAAGTTTTTGCTTATAATCTCCCCAAATTAAACCATCTGTTATGGTTCCCCTCCTCTAATATACTGCAACTCACAATCGCACTTCTTAACCATAATTGGGTGATCTTCTAAAATCTGGTATAGTTCGAGACATTGTAATAAACAACTCATATTTTTCGATTTAGGGTTGAATACGCATTTTCTACCTCGGGTAAGATATATAATCACCGAGTTTTGAAAAAGCTCCCATTTGTGTGACGCTTATTTTAAAACCCGTAGCCTTCAGTTTCGCTAAGCAATTCTTCTAATCGATTGATGAGATATTGGTTCCATTCATCAGTGAGTTCATTAAAATCATCATTATGATATATGATTTGATTAGGCATGACAATGTATATGGACCCCCCCCCCCCCTGTATGTTCATTTTGGAAACATAAATGGTAAATTCCGATCAGATTTTTATAATGGGAGGGGGATTCCCCAGTGTTTCTCTATGTGTAATCAGCATTTTCCGGAAGTATTCCGAATTTAACAGCAAAAACCCGATAGGGTCATGTGATACATTTTTTGGGAATCGAAAAATGTAATACACAAACCTTTCCCCCCCCTCCCCCCATATACGCACTCTATGTTGCTGATGTGGGGTCCTTCTCCCCCATCGTCATCATCAACTCTAAATCTTACAGCATATTTATATGCGGTTGTGGAAGGATGAGGGTTACTCAGAAGACCTTGACGGTGTGTGTGTGTGTGTGTGTGTGTGTGTGTGTGTGTGTGTGTGTGTGTGTGTGTGTGTGTGTGTGTGTGTGTGTGTGTGTGTGTAAACACATCCTCTCGTAATAGAATTTTATATCTCCATACTTTTTTTCAATGTTTTTTGTTTTTGAATCATGAATATAAATTATCGATGCTACAGTTCGGGTGTGTTTGATTTGTTTTCCCGACCGAGTCGGATCATTGTAGCAGGATGTTCAAACTCGGGGAAAACAGAGCTGCTCATGGAATTAGTAAGCAGTACAAGGAGAATTTTGAAACGGCTGTTATATGCGGCAAGGAAAAACATCCGATAATAACAAGTGAATATTACACGATAATTATAGCACCTCTATAAATTCGCAAATTGTTTGCAATAGGTTTACCAAGGGACGACATGCAAATTTATGCGTCATACTGATAACGCGAAATTCATTTATCAACAACAACAAAAAATCGTGATATACCATTAAACGCTACATACTTACATCTTCGTCAGCGCGATCTGTCTCAAATTGAAGTTTTAGGGAGACGTATTTGGTAAACAATTAGCCTCCAAGTTTGTAGGTGCATATATACAGCTGCGGTTTTGAAAAGACAACCTTATTCGTACCTCTTGGCTTATATAGATACTCGCATTCTTTCCGAAGTACAGTTTCATACTGACATTATCACAACAACAATAAACACCCACCAGCACGTATATCAATGGATGTAAAAGAAAACATCATTCGCGGGTATATGAGAATTATTCATCGCCTTCCGGGTTCGGGAGTGTTAAAGATTTATACCAAGCATCAAAAAAGCGTCAGGATATTACGCTCGACGACGTTAGAGGATGTTTAAAGAGAAGTAGAGTTTACACTCTCCACACATGTAAAAATAAGCGCTTTCGCTGTCGAAAAATACTTCCACCGAAACCACGTGCGATTTTAGCATGTGTGGTTTAGGCGATTTGAGACACTAGAAGCATAAAAACTGCAATATCGGGTATTTGTTAGGGTGTATTAATGCGCTTTCGAGATACATGCGAGTGCATCCGCTAAACCGGAAAACTGCATCAGAAATCGCCATAGCGCTTATTTTAGTGTTAGAATCCGAAGACTTTAATGGAATGTCGGGGACATTTACCGATCCCGGAACCGAATTTTAGTATATGGTTTTGAAAAAATATCTAGAGGAAAAGATTATTCTATATAGCACCTACAACCAAGAAATTAAAAGTGCTCTGACGGAAAGAACCATTAGCACGCTAAAGGGTAAACTTTATCGATATCTTACTCTCAAAAATACATTGAAATATATCGATGTTTTACCAGATATTGTAAACGCCTATAACGATGGAATACATAGATCACATAGAACCCCCGAACACTAGAAAAACAATTAGTTCTTCAAAGGCGGGGGGAACGACCGTTAGCGAACAACCGGCCGGTAGGCAGGCGGGCGGGCGGTTCGCCCGCCCGCCCGCCTGCCCGCCCGCCCGAGGAGGCGGGCGGGTAGGACGGGCGGCCGGTTGTTCGCTAACGGTCGTTCCCCCCGCCTTTGAAGAACTAATTGTTTTTCTAGTGTTCGGGGGTTCTATGTGATCTATGTATTCCATCGTTATAGGCGTTTACAATATCTGGTAAAACATCGATTTATTTCAATGTATTTTTGAGAGTAAGATATCGATAAAGTTTACCCTTTAGCGTGCTAATGGTTCTTTCCGTCAGAGCACTCTTAATTTCTTGGCTGTAGGTGCTATATAGAATAATCTTCTTTTCCTCTAGATATTTTTTCAAAACCATATACTAAAATTCGGTTCCGGGATCGGTAAATGTCCCCGACATTCCATTAAAGTCTTCGGATTCTAACACTAAAATAAGCGCTTTGGCGATTTCTGATGCAGTTTTCCGGTTTAGCGGATGCACTCGCATGTATCTCGAAAGCGCATTAATACACCCTAACAAATACCCGATATTGCGGTTTTTATGCTTCTAGTGTCTCAAATCGCCTAAACCACACATGCTAAAATCGCACGTGGTTTCGGTGGAAGTATTTTTCGACAGCGAAAGCGCTTATTTTTACATGTGTGGAGAGTGTAAACTCTACTTCTCTTTAAAAATCCTCTAACGTCGTCGAGCGTAATATCCTGACGCTTTTTTGATGCTTGGTATAAATCTTTAACACTCCCGAACCCGGAAGGCGATGAATAATTCTCATATACCCGCGAATGATGTTTTCTTTTACATCCATTGATATACGTGCTGGTGGGTGTTTATTGTTGTTGTGATAATGTCAGTATGAAACTGTACTTCGGAAAGAATGCGAGTATCTATATAAGCCAAGAGGTACGAATAAGGTTGTCTTTTCAAAACCGCAGCTGTATATATGCACCTACAAACTTGGAGGCTAATTGTTTACCAAATACGTCTACCTAAAACTTCAATTTGAGACAGATCGCGCTGACGAAGATGTAAGTATGTAGCGTTTAATGGTATATCACGATTTTTTGTTGTTGTTGATAAATGAATTTCGCGTTATCAGTATGACGCATAAATTTGCATGTCGTCCCTTGGTAAACCTATTGCAAACAATTTGCAAATTTATAGAGGTGCTATAATTATCGTGTAATATTCACTTGTTATTATCGGATGTTTTTCCTTGCCGCATATAACAGCCGTTTCAAAATTCTCCTTGTACTGCTTACTAATTCCATGAGCAGCTCTGTTTTCCCCGAGTTTGAACATCCTGCTACAATGATCCGACTCGGTCGGGAAAACAAATCAAACACACCCGAACTGTAGCATCGATAATTTATATTCATGATTCAAAAACAAAAAACATTGAAAAAAGTATGGAGATATAAAATTCTATTACGAGAGGATGTGTTTACACACACACACACACACACACACACACACACACACACACACACACACACACACACACACACACACACACACACACACACACACACCGTCAAGGTCTTCTGAGTAACCCTCATCCTTCCACAACCGCATATAAATATGCTGTAAGATTTAGAGTTGATGATGACGATGGGGAAGGACCCCCACATCAGCAACATAGAGTGCGTATATGGGGGGAGGGGGGGAAAGGTTTGTGTATTACATTTTTCGATTCCCAAAAAATGTATCACATGACCCTATCGGGTTTTTGCTGTTAAATTCGGAATACTTCCGGAAAATGCTGATTACACATAGAGAAACACTGGGGAATCCCCCTCCCATTATAAAAATCTGATCGGAATTTACCATTTATGTTTCCAAAATGAACATACAGGGGGGGGGGGTCCATATACATTGTCATGCCTAAACAAATCATATATCATAATGATGATTTTAATGAACTCACTGATGATGGAACAATATCTCATCAATCGATTAGAAGAATTGCTTAGCGAAACTGAAGGCTACGGGTTTTTTAAAATAAGCGTCACACAAATGGGAGCTTTTTCAATACTCGGTGATTATATATCTTAACAGAGGTAGAAAATGCGTATTCAACACTAAAACGATAAATATGAGTTGTTTATTACAATGTCTCGAACTATACCAGATTTTAGAAGATCACCCAATTATGGTTAAGAAGTGCGATGTGAGTTTGCAGTATATATTAGAGGAGGGGAACCATAACAGATGGTTTAATTTGGGGAATTTTAAGCAAAAACTTGCATGGGGAAATATTGCAAAAATTTGGGGAATCTTAATAATTTCTCCATTTTCATTTACAAAATGACTCCAGATTCCTCGATTGCTGGTGATAATGATAATAAACAAGGAGTCTCTCGAAAGCCATGATTACTTTAGCAAAGAAGGGATTAGATAAATACCTCAATGGAATTTTTTCCTTTGTTATTGCTAGGAGAGTCCCACTGCGTTCTCATTCAGGATTTTCACCTATTTATATCGCGATTTACGCGATCTGTTAAGAAATATTATTGTCGGTTATGTCTAACTGCTGTGAGTGACCAGATGTTGTATGACGAGCATTGTAAAGTCTGTGACGTTTCTCAAACCGTTGTTTATCCTAATCCAGGTAGTTACCGATTTTTTGCACATCCACATAAAAGCTATCCTCCCTCACATGTAGCTGTCTTTGATATGGAATGCATTGCTGATAAAAACTGTGGTGATATAACTAACAACTCTGGTGTAAAGGCGATGCATCGAGGGATTGCATATAGTTATATTCTCATAGATAGAGAGGGTAGAGTCATAGATTCTTTTCAGTATTGTGGGTCCGATGCATCGACTCATTTCATTGGACGATTTGTGTTTGGGTGAGTATTAAAAAACATTCCAAACTACCCTCTTCACATGACGGGAGGATATCCGAAAGTTCAAAGAGGCAGGTGCATGCTGTGTGTGCGGTACTCGCTTTACCGAAGGAGCGAGAAAAAATCGATATCATGGTCACATGATGCGTCGAAACAATTATTTAGGTGCATGTTGCCCGCGTTGTAACCTTCAGATGCGAAACCAGAAAAACCTATTACCTGTTTTAGCTCATAATATGAGCTATGATATATCTATTATTTTAAAGGAATTAACTTGACATACCGATTCAGGTCTTACCCAATCAAGGGGTAAAATATTATCAAGTTCGAATTGGGGACTTGGGTTTCTTGGATAGTATGGCTTTTATGAGCGCTAGTCTAGCGAACATTTTCAAGACTCACACTGAGTCAGAGGGAGCCTTGTTTTATTCGAAACATATGATTCATCACCTTCCTAGCGCTTCCCATGTTTATCTACTATCGGGGAAGCAAACATTATTTAGATGACGAATCCAAACTGGGGAAAGCATCGCTCCCACCGCAAGAAGATTTTTTTTTTAATGTGTTGACTCAGGAGCACATTTCAGATGAGGATTATCAGCACGCGCTCGACCTTTGTCGATTATGCGGGTGTACTTCGCTGCGCGATTACCTTCTCTGCTATTTAGTTTGCGACATAGGAATGTTAGCTGATTGTTTTTCTTCATGGCGAGCCTGCCTGCGTGATAGTTATGATCTCGGCTGTGTTAATTATGTATCCTTACCTGAATACGGTTTTGATTCTTTTTTGATGTCGAGCAAATTATTGATTGAGCTGATATCGGATTCTGGGTTAGAGAAAACAAATTAGAGATAATGTTAGAGGGGGTTTTACAATCACTGTTCGCAATTTTTTCATCGTATATAATAAGGAACTAGGTAACATTGCAGCAAATCAAAAAGGCAATTATAGTCTTTATATTGATTTCAATAGTCTTTACGCATGCTGGGACGAGTTATAACTTACCCGTAGGAGACATTCGGGAATTAAATGTAGGGGAAATGCAATTTTTTTTTAGAGAAAGGTATTGCTAATCATAATCCTGATGCCGAGATATCCTACTGGCTTCTCATAGATACCTTACTGGTGTCCTCGGAGGTTGCTAAAAGAACAGATGAATTACCCCTAGCTTTAAATCATTTGAATATAGACTTTAAGCTGTTATCTGACTATCAGAAAAAAAACCTAATAGGTGATCGTCAATTGAAATACCCTCGCAAAAACAAGAAATTAGTTGCTTCACATCTCCCTCAGACCAATTACCTCGTTTCACTTCAGTTGTTGCATTATTGATGACGCTAGGTTTGAAAGTTGCTCGAGTTCACTCTGTCTATTATTCTTTGCTCAGAAAAAAATTCCTCGAGCCTTTTATTAGAGGTAACGTCGAGAAACGAGCACGAGCTGTGGGAAAGAGGCAGATGGCGTTCAAATGTCTGAGTAATAGTATTTTTGGGAGATGCTTGCTAAACCTGCTAAATAGATCCCTGAAAACAAAAGTTATTACCAAAAAAAGGTAAATTTCTCACTGCTGTCAGAGATCCCATTTCCAGGGGATGATTCCTCTGCGAACAAATAAGGTAATTACCTTCAGTAAAACTCCCATTGTTTATATGAACCGACCTCAATATATTGGGTACCACATTTTAGATCTAGTTAAGTATCATTTATATCATTTCTGGTATACGGTTATGAAAGATCATTATGGAGAACGTGCTTCTCTCATTTATAGTGATACTGACGGCTTTAATTTATCTCTGGAGATTGAAGATTTGAAAAGTGAGCTTCTTAACTATCCATTAAGAGATTATATCGATCTCTCGAACTTTCCTGCTGACCATGAATTGTATAATAACAGCAGGAAAGGTCAGCTTGGACTTTTATAAATCGAGACGGGACATCAACTTATCAAGGAGGTCGTGTGTTTACGCCCGAAAATGTACTCTGTTTTACTCGAAGATGACAAATGTGAAATTGCTGTGAGAGGTATTCCGAGAGTTGAGAAAAAGAGACTTACACATGAGGTGTTTAAGGACATTCTTTTTAATTCCATTGATCATAAGTTTATCCAGCATTCTATCCTTAATAAAAAAAAGGGGTAATGTTTACAACAGGAAATGTTAAGAGAGGTTTGAGTAACTTTGATATAAGAGATTCTATCTCAATTCTCAAGAAGTGTTGCTTATGGGGATCCTTTACCTATTAGCGATATTGATGCCCGGGAGGAGGAGGTGGAGGAGGAGGAAGGTATTAGAGTGGAAAGAAAAGGAAAATCAAGCAAATGTAATAGTAGTGATTCATCTAAGATTATAATGTCTTTGTGGGAAAAGCGAGAAAGTCTAACCGATAGTATTTTTTTTTGCAAATCATGATACTGTCGAGAGTTGTTAATAGTTTTTTATCCACGATGAAGCTACATGTGATGATGATGATGATGATGATGATGATGTCAATGAGCCTTACAGTAGCTCATTCATTAATGATATAGATGAAGAAGGTGAGGAAGAAGATTTTATAACTCTAAATCCATATCTTTCTTGATGGTTTTTGATGATTTTTTTTACTCTGTATATATATATATATATATATATATATATATATATATATTATATATATATGTGTGTGTGTGTGTGTGTGTGTGTGTGTGTTGTGTGTGTGTGTGTGTGTGTGTGTGTGTGTGTGTGTGTGTGAGTATTTGACTATATAAATATTTTAATAATAAGATGTGTTTTATGTATATTTAATAAATATGTTAACTAGTTGATGTATTATTTTTACGTACCTATGATGTACCGAATAAATGCCTATATTCATAGAGGTTGAAGAAATTAAACAAGAATGCAATAGTATGAGGTGTGTTCATCCCATCATGGAGTTAAAATGCACCCTTACAGGGTGGGGTTATGACGTCATGGAGGTATATTGTAACGTATTCTGAAGGGTCTGGTCGTGACATCAAAAAGAAGATAAAACAAAAACAACAAAACAAAAAAAAACAAAAAAAACGCGTGTTATGTCAGTATCCAATCACCTTCTACAATTGCGGGGGTGCGTTACG
>NW_023640093.1:5000-11591 GCF_015228065.2 Penaeus monodon
AAATTATATATTATATATATATATAATATATATATAATATATATGTGTGGGGTGTGTGTGTGTGTGTGTATGTGTGTGTGTGTGTGCTTGTATGCGGTTATCTGGCTGATGATGGCGATGATATTTATGATGTTAGTGAGGAGGAGGAGGAGATAAAGGTGGTGATGGGGATGATGGTGAAGAGGATATAATGATGATGAAGATGGTGATGGTGATGAAATGGTGATGATGATGAGGAGGAAGATAATGATAGTAATGATGTGATGGAGATGACGAAGGTGAAGATGATGATGGTAATGATGATAATAATGGTGAAAATAATGACGGTGATGATCATGATGATGAAGTTTGGGTGATGATGGGAATTAATTAATTAAATTTAAATAATAATAATAATAATTAATAATAATAATAATAATAATAATAACAATAAAAAAATTAATGATGATAATAATAATAATAATAATAATAATATATGAAATAATAATAATATAGAGCTACTACTACAAATATTAATAAGATAATGAAATAATAATAATGATAATGTGAAAAAAAATAATTATAACAAATTATTATTATTATTATTATTTTATTTATTTATTAATCATTATTTTTATAATATATAAGAAGAATAATAATAAGATAATGATAAAAATAATGATAATGATAATAATATATAATAATGATAATAATAATAATAAATATATTATTAGACTGAAATGAAAGCAAAACAGCCAGCGAGTGGGCTAGCCAGACCCCAGCTTCCCGACTTTATCAGGCCGTGGGGCCTGCTGCTCCGCCTCTCTACATAGCTGCCGACCCGAGTTAAACCTCTGAAAAAGAGAGGGGGACGTTATCCCCGTGGAGAACGCTCGTGAACCGCCAAACACGAGCAGTGTCGTGAAACACCTTTTAAACTTTCCCTGAGTCAAAGAAGGGTTTCCCCCTGGTCTCGATCCCGGGTCTTGCGAGTGGAGGCACAGCCTCTTCCAATGCTGCCACCGAGATCTAATTAAATAAAAATCGGTCCTTTTATATTCCAACTCCGATCAACACGCATCGCCTACCCATGTACATTATATACAATTTTCACATCCTCCTTCCAGCAATAAGAGAAAAAGATACTTTCTCAACGGATTAACAAAACGTGAAGCTGCAAATTTTTCAAATACGCTCCATCACAAAACTCTCTCCTTAGGGTTTCTGTCTGTAAGACTGTGTGAGCGTACATTTTAAAGTTTCTTCTCTTGCTTTTTACTTTTCCTTCTTTTTTGTTCTATTTTCATCAATGAGATATCTTAATGCTTGTAGAGAATAACCTGCGTGCATTGTCTTTGTCTTATTTAGTCAACACAACACACATCGTATTTAGTCAACGCAGTTGTACTAATTATTGATAGTAAGGGTATTATCCAAAAATGAAATAATTTACATTTTTGAAGAAATAAAAATCAGAGTTGTATCGATAGCTTCGGGGCCCCATAGAAAATTTTGAGTAGAAATTATGAAAGCATTTACCCAAAATTAACTTTAAAAAAAAACGGATTCTTTGTTGCTTTCCAAAAAAAAAAGGGAAAAAGGGGAAAAACAGGGGAAACACTTTTTTTATGAAATTTCCAGTCTCAAAGGAAATGATTAAAGCAATACAACGCTTTTTAAAGGCGACAGGACATTAAATCATTGTTTTTTCTTTCTTTTAAAATTTTTTTTTTTTAAATTTTTTTTTAATCATTAATTTTTTATTATTTTTATTTAATTTTTTATTAATTTTTAAATTTTTTTAAATTTTTTAAAAAATTTTTATTTTTAAAAAATTAAAAAATTAAAAAATTTTTTAAAATTAATATGAATTATATCAGATAATAAAAAAAAAAAAAAAAAAAAAAAAAAAAAAAATATAAAATATAATAAAAATAAAAATCATAAATAAAAAAAAAAAAAAAAAAAAAAAAAATATTTTTATATAATAATATTTTTAAAAATATTAAAAAAGGGTATATATATAGAAAATATAAAAATATATAAAAGGTTTTATATATAAAATAATATTTAAATTAAAATCCTAGATAAAAATAATATAAATAAAATTATTGATATATAATAAATAAATATAATTATAATTTTTATATATAAAAATTTTTAATATAATTAAATAATATTATATAATAATATATTAGATTAAATATACTATAATATAATATATATAATAATATATTAGATAAATGTAATTTTTATATATTATATTTATGATTATAAAAAAATATTAATTAAATATTTTTTATTATAATATAAGAAAGAGAATATATATAATATAAATATAAAATAATTTATTAAATATAAATTTAAATATAGAAATATATCAATTTTTAAAAATAATATAATAATAAATTTTAAATATTTTTAAAATATATAGATATATAAATAATTAGAGATATATATATAAAGAAATTATATATGAAATTTTAAATATAAAATATGAATTTTTTACAAACACAAAACCACACAACCACAACACACACACACACACACACCACAAAATATAATATATATTATATATAAAATTTTTAAATTATTTTATATATATATATCATCATCACATCATCTCATTAACGCTGGGTAGCCCACTGCGGGGGGTAGGCCTCCCCAATTTTTTCAATTTTGTTGTCAGGGTTTTTTTTTGTTCCAGCTCGGCCCCCAAATTTCGTTATTGTGGGCCCCATTTTGTCATGGTTGCCCTTTGGTTCTTTATATTACTAAAACCCCGTCTGTACATTTTTGCCTTTTGTTACCCTGTCTCCGATGTAAAATATATAAAAATTATAAAAATATTATATATAAAATATATTTATTTTTATTTTATTTTATATTTTAGTATATAATTTATGATAATTTACAACACCACCACCACACACAACAAAACCCAAAAACTAAAATTTTAATATATATAATATATATATAAATAATAATATATATATATATTATAATATTTTAATATAAATAATATAGTGGGGGTGTGTGTGTGGTTGTGGTGTGTGGAAAAATAAAATTAATTTAAATACAAAAAACTATAAAAAAAAATAAATAAAAAAATTTATATAAAAATATATTTTTAAATATTTATAAAATATATACTTGTATTATAAAAATTATATATATAAAAATTTATAATATATATATATTATTTATTATTATTTTTTATTTATTATATGTTATATGATATATTATATGATTATTTAACAAACACACAAACACAAAAACACACACATATATATATATATATATATATATATATAATAATATTTTTATTTTAAAATATTTTAAAATTTAAAATAATATATATATTTTGTGTTTTGGGTTTTTGTGTGTGAAAAACTTTTTTGGTGAAGGTAGCCCGTCTAACCCCCTTTTTTAATTGGTATTTGTGGGTTTTCGGAGGGAGTTTGAGGTTGCGCCCTCTTGTATAATTTCCCAGTATTTTACAATATACCCCTCTACTCCCTTTTTGGAAGCTTTAGATGCTGGTGTCTTACAGAGCGAAGCCTTTCGAAATGATGAATGATACACGTGGTTTCCAAATTTTCTTTTATTTTCCTTTATTGGGTGAGCGGGGTGGGTTGTGTTGGAAACTGCGAAACTGCTTTTTCTTAGGTGGTAGAACAGCGGTAGAGATGCGAGGTGATGTTTTTTGTGAAAATTTAAGTAGATGAAAGGAGGTTTTTGGTCGTGTTTTTTAGATCCTTCTTCCCCTTTTTTTATCATCAAAAAATTTTTGATTTTTCGGGCCCTTTCGGATTTTTTCCCTTTGAAAAGGGCTTTTGTTAAAAAGATTGGCGTTTACTTTGAAATTTTCTCCGCATTTTTAAAAGGTTTTAAATAATTCCATTTTCCCAGGGTTTTCCCCTTTTCACCCTTAAGCGTTTTTTATTTTTTCGTTGGTATAGGACATCTTAGTCCCGCTTTCGTTTCATCCATGGCTGTTCATTGGGTGTATAGATCCCCGTAAAAGCCCCCACATTTTTAGTTTTATTTTATTGTAGTATTCTATTGGTTTTTTTGATCAGTGATTTCTCTATACGAGTTCCTTTAACTGTTTTTAGAGTACCGAATCATTTTCATTTTTTA
This sequence comes from Penaeus monodon, assembly GCF_015228065.2. NCBI lineage: Eukaryota > Metazoa > Arthropoda > Malacostraca > Decapoda > Penaeidae > Penaeus > Penaeus monodon. The sequence continues at coordinate 9,123 of NW_023640093.1, forward strand.
TTTTAGTATTTAATTTCCCCACTTCCCTTTTTTTTTATTATAGTCTTTGTTAGTGGCAATTCTACTTTTCCTGATGCATATTTAGCCCCTAGTTTTTTTAAAGCCTTTAGTTTACGAGAAAAATTTTGGGGGCTTCTTTACGTTTTTACCGCCTACTTCTAGTGCAGATCCGTTATAGTCATTTAATGTTTTTTGATTTTTTAATGTTGAGATCTTCGTGGAGAAGTGAATATTGTTTTGGGTGTAGGTTAAATCGTCGCCGGTCTTCAAGTTTTTTTTAAAATTTTGGGTGTGGGTTTTTTTTATGAGTTTACACCTTTCCCCCCTGGGGTGTAGTTTTAATTTGGGCCCCTTTACCATTATGGCCCCCTGCAACATTTTTTTATTTTAATCAAATTTTTTTCATATGGCCCCATTGAAATTTTGAAGTCAATTTTGTTTTTTGAGTCAGATGGCGATTCCCAAACACTTCCCCTTAGTTTTTTCGAAAAAGTTTCGTTTTTAGGGTCAAACTTCCGCAAAATCAACAGCATTTTTCCCCCTTTATTCAGTACCTATTCCGTATCCATTCGGTTTCTCCTACGTTTTTTATATTTTTGCATTAAAATCCAATTATTGGGGAAAAAGGGTTTTTTCCCCTCGTGGCTAAATGAACTTCTTCATAGAACTCTTATTTTTTTCCCCTAGGCGCAGGTTGGGAAGACTTGAACATTTTTAAGTTGTACCATTGTTTTGTTTTTTGTTATGAAGCCCCCTTTGCTTATACTTAGAATTCCCCGAATTCTTTTTTATAAAAGTTTTTGAATAAAAAGCCACCCCCAATTCCGCTTTCTACCCGGGGTTTACCTCCAATAGAGCATGCCCCATTTTGATCTTCGTTTTCGCCTAGTTTCTAAAATCACGAGCCCACAATATCCATTAGAAAAAAAGTTTTCCAAGTAATGCTAGTAAATCGGGTTCATTTCATTGGGCCCTTAAAATTGAGAAAAGTTTTTCAAAGTGGGGGGCCCCTTGGTCGGGAATTTTTAGACCCTTGTTTGGAAAAGTCCTGATCGCCGCCGTAACCAGGGACCCCCGCCTCGGGGAAGAGGGCCCTGCTCTGTTTTTGCAGTCATGGTTTTTTATTTAGAGGTATCAGCCGGTACCCCCCACTAATGGCTTTGTGTATTTGGGGAAGGGGGGTAGTTTAGCCCCGGGGGCCAGATAAACCCTCCCGCAGGTTGGTCTGTCAGCGCGTACTATTTTTGTCGCCTGCTCGCTACCCAGGGTATACTCCCGGGCATGGGCTTTTAATATAGAAATGTGTATTATTATATATATATAATAATATATATTAAAAATAATATATATAAATATATTAATTTTTTATGGTAATATAAGTAAATATAAATATATATTATATTTAAATTTTAAAGATATATTTAAATATATAGATATACAAAATTTTAATTTTTTGTATAATAATAAATAAAAATATATTAATATTATATATTAATAAATATATATATATATAATATATATATAATAAGTAAAAAATTATTTTTAAAACAACATATTATATAAATAAGATATATATATATATATATATTATAAAAGATATTTTTCATAAAATAATAATAAATAATTAAATATATATATATATATATGTATTTCTATAATTTTTTAAATTAAATACAATAGAAATTTATATAGAAATTTTTTATTAAAAAAACTTATAAATATATCAAATAAATAATGTTTAACATAATATTACAATTACATATATATAATATATATATATATATTATATATAATATATATATAAAAAATAATAACCCAAAATACGAAATTTTGGGCAAAACAAAAAAACAAATTATATTATTTTTTTTAAAAATATAAATATATAAATAATATATATAATATATATAATATATATATATATATATATTGTATATATATATATATATATATATATATATAGATATACATATATAGTATTATATAATGATATTATATAATACCTATATAAAAATAGATAATAATATATATAAATATATAAATATATATATATAATATAATAATATATATATATAATAATTATATATATATAATTATATATATATATATATGATATGATATACATATATATATATATATATAATATATATATATATATATATATATATATATATAATATATATATTTATATCATATAATATCATGGCATAAAATATACCTATATACTAAAAAGATATATCTTAGAATGTATAAAGCATGTGTGGGGAAATACATGGCACAAATAGGGTTTATTAGGATGGCATCAATAGGCAATATGAGAATACTCTAATAATATTATATAAGAGGCTATGTTACTTTAAAAAAACATGGAATGAATCGGCTTGTTAAAAAAAAAATAAAAGGTAAAATCGATATATCTCAAATATATATAATTAAAAAAAATATGAATATATTATATAATAATATTACAAC
>NW_023640094.1:0-2500 GCF_015228065.2 Penaeus monodon
TTTTTTTTTCTCTCTCTCTCTCTCTCTCTCTCTCTCCGTTTCTCCTCCCCTCCCTCTCTCTCTATTAGATAGCAGACTTCATTATGCAAGTGCCCAGTAGCATAATCAATACGTAGGTTTATAACAACCACAGAAACTTTTACCTGTAAATGTCATGCTTCAAAAAGTACATAGGTTATTCAAAATAGATAGAAAGCATTGCAAATTCAGGTTTAGGGCTTTATGTCAATGTAGATGTATTTCATATGTCATTAGGATAATATGTACGCGTAATTCGTTATCATTATCATAATTAGATGCTTATTATGTTATTAAACTAGCCATTCAAGCAATTGAGCATGAGAAACTGCCGTGACAATTACTTCCTATATAATGAATGGAAGAACAAAAAATGTCCCCCATCCCCCCAAAAGAAGGAATTACCAGAATCCCCCCCCCCCCAAAAAAAAAAAAAGGAAAGAAAAATCTTGACACTAAAATGGTTTACCCGATGCTGAGCATTTAGAAGACTTTTGCGTGGTACTGCTTACACATTTCAGAGCGAGGATTAATGCTGGACTCGTGGCAATACCATCTCAGACTTAACTGCGTTTTGTGATTCACAACAAGAACGTTACATTTGTCACGGTACAAGTTATTGTAGTTCCTGTAACACATTTGCCGAGCATCAATTTCCCTTTTTCTTGTTTTCTTTTAATGCTTTAGAAAATAATAGCCGACGTTTTGTTTATTTATTTGTTTGTTATCAATTTGCATTTGTATTTGGTTTTAAAATCTAGACTCATCCTTTAAGTTATAAAATGCGTTGTACCATATTGCTCTGCACACACACACACACACACACACACACACACACACACACAACACACACACACACACACACACACACACACACACACACACAACACACACACACACACACACACACACACACACACACACACACACACACACACACACACACACACACACACGCACACACACACACACACACACACACACACATTATTTTTATTGCAGTTAGTGATTTAGGAAAGAATGATTTTGTAATCTGTATTTGTTTTCAATATCTAGATGTATTCTTCTCGATATGAATATTCATTTATTTGTTTATATATGCTCTTTTAGAATATTGATACTAGGAAGGAAAGAGCAACGCTTTCATTAATCAGGAACCGGTCCAACGTTCCAACAAAGGCGTTATTTACGTAAACCTCCTACATAGATCCCTATAAATGGCATGATATAAACCCTATGCCACTGCAGTTTTACACATAGATGGCTCAACAAGGGCTTAGTCACCAAGGAGTCAAATATTAGTGTCATAATGTCACTATCAATAAAAACAGCATAGAAAAAAAATAGAAAAAAAGCAATGGGGAAAAAGGAATTGGGAAATCCTATCAGATTACATAGAGCTTACTAATTGATTCTTTGGAGGTAGAACACTTGTGTAGCTGTCTGTGTGCAACACATTCATAAGAAAGGATAAACAGTATATATACAGCCGCAACATTAGGCTAACGTACACCCGCGACCAGTAGGCTAACAAATACTATTCAATTATAAATTCATGAAGAATTTTCATTTCGATAATTGAGCATTACTTCAATATCAAAGACAAATTTCCTAGCCTTTTGTGTTCATCTACTTACACTTGCGAGATTTCCTTAAACAAATTCAACCATGCAAATTGAAATAAGTGTTTTATATAGAACACGAAGACTACGAGGGATTGAACATTGCAAATTACTGGCCAAAGCCTACAAAATAATTGATTCAACATCCTTTGCTTTATGACTTGTATTTCAGAAAGGTTGTCGATATGAAAGGGACGTCCAAAACTTGAGTATTAAAATAAACTAACATCGAATTACTCAGCACTTAACCACAATAATTATCCCTACTTAGAATTCTACACAGGTTTCTAAACACTGTTATTTTTCAGAAAATTTTTACCTTATACAAACAGAAAATTAAATATAACGTGTGCGTTCGTGCCGTTTTCTGTACATTTATAAAGTAAAGATTTTTTTATCCTTTTTATTTTATTGAGTGAATAATATTTCTGTTATATATATTTTAGTCTTTTTTTTAGATAATAAAAATATTGAAGAGAAATTTTTGTAGAGAAAATAAAGTCTATTCCAAAAAACCCTAATTTATCTATTTATTTATTAGTTTTCCTTTTTGAAACCTTATAACTATGCTCTCTCTCTCTCTCTTTTCTTTCTCTCTTCCCTCTCTCTCTCTCTCTCTCTCTTCCCTCTCTCTTCCCCCTCTCCCTTCTCTCCTTCTCCTCTCCCTCCTCTCTTCCCTCTCTCTTTTCTCTCTCCTCTCTCCTTCTCTCTTTTCTCTCTCCCCTCTCTCTCTCTTCTTTTTCTCTTTCTCTCCTCTCTTTTTCCCCCCTTTTCCCCCCTCCCTCTCTCCCCCTCTCTTCCTTCCCCTCCCCCCTCTTTTTCTTCTCCCCCTCTCTCCTCTCCCTCTCTCTCTCTCTCTC
>NW_023640095.1:0-11590 GCF_015228065.2 Penaeus monodon
AGGAAGGTAGAAAATAAGGCGAGTGCCAAAATTTGTCCCGACTCTGCGAAGGAGATTAACTTTTCGTTTTTTTCTCTTTTGGTTTTTTTTCATAGAATAAGTTGGCAGTTTCGTCAGTTGACGAATTGGTTCCCGCTCTAAGGTTTAAATTTCTCGGTCAGCCGCATCTTCACGACTCAAAGAGTAAAGCGAAAGGCTCTTTATGCGTGTCCGAGAATGCAATAGCCGAACAGGCGAAAACCTAGTTCCGAGGACGATGACGGTTTTCGTGTATACCCACTAAGAGAACCAATTCGAGTTGTCTCTTTTTTTTTCTTCACGCTCACCATCCTCGGCCTTCCGTATGGGATCCAAAAAAAACGACTGGGCGTTTCCCCTAGAAAAAAAAATAAATCCACTATTTACTGGTCGTCGTCGTCTCGTCGCCGATATCGTCAATCTTTCATTTTCTTTGGGTATAGTCTCCGATATCCGGTGATGGAAAGTTTTTCCTATATCATATCGAATTAGTAACATTAATAACGATAATCAATAACGATAATAATAATAATAATAATAATAATAATAATAAATAATAATTAAAATTAATAACAACAAAATAATGATAATATTGAGGATGAGGGGAACAGGGTAGTTTGAAGACACGGGATAATAACAATAGTGATATTAATATTAAAAAAGAAGAAGAAAGAAAGAAAAAAGAGAAAACGAGAATAACAAGATTATTTATGTGCGGTATAGATCTAACCTCTTCCTTCCTCCCACCCCCCCCCCCTGATGGTTATTGTGGTAAACTCGTAATTTTCGTATAACGTATTTTCTGAAACAGGATGAACGATATATTATAATGAACGAAATCGTTAATGGTCGGACCAAACATTAATAGTTTGCCAAGTAAGAATGAGTTCTAATCCGTGGGGACTAGCATGTCTCTGGTTGACACAAAACAAACAAGAAAAAAGACGAAAAAACAAAAAACGATCTTACACTAAAACCCCCCTTCGAGATCAGACCCAGGAAACAATACAAGTTGTTTAAAAAGATACTTTTTGATTATTTGCGGTTTTCTCCTTTAAAGGGACGTATTTATTACTTCATCATCATCATCATCCAAGACCATTCTTTTCAAAGAGGGAAATACTGAGCCCTTGGCGACTTGGCGCTCTTGGCCACTGTGGATAAAAAAATTTTCTGTTTTTGCGTGAACAATGGGAGAACGAAAGGCGGTTCGTTCTTTTTGTTGCCTCTATCCCCTGCCGAACGATCGAGCCGTTTACGGTTTCCGAAAAAAACTGGTTGAGCGGTCTCTGCAGACAGTTGATCAGGACGGATTTGGTCAATTTTTGGGAGTATGGGGCGAATGTTTTAAGATCGATCTCAAACTAGACACCCAGGAACAACGCACTACACAGAAAATAACGTATCCCCTACCAAAGGCGCGAAGGATAAACTAAAATTACACCCACGCGGCAATTGAAGCCAGAGGAAATTTTCGGGCAAGAAACTCCACTTGAAAGAAAAACATTAAAAAACCAAAAAAAACTCATCTCGGAAGAGTTACGGCTACCTCTTGGGTGGTCTGTGCAACTAAAAAATCGATATCGAGAGGCGATCCCGACGTCTTTTCTTAAAATTGGCTGGAGGACGGTGGGGTATTTATATCTCTCGCATACTAAAAACCCGGCTAATACCTACGTGTATTTTTAGGACAACTGCCTCTCTAACGAAAGACCAGATGGGTTCTGAAACGGGTACATAAGTCGAATGAAAACGTCCCCCAATAAACCAAACTCGTTCTTCACGGGGGGGCGCCAGAAGGGGAAATTAGGGAGAGGTGCATTTCGCTTCGACCAATAAACAAAAATATTGTAAAGAGGAGAAGAAAGGCAACCGCCGCAATGATTGAAAATGGCCATCAAAATATTGGGCAAAGAGTATTTAACAGTGATAATAGCACCAATAATAGCATGATCGACGATATCGATACAGACAAAGAAACGGCAGAAAAATATAAAATAAAACTCAACAGAGATACTTTGGGAGTTGGCCCTACACATCTCGAAGATGTCTAGGGGGAAGAAAAATACCGCTCGTATGTAAGCGGGACTCAGTTTTCTTTAATTACTGTATGTCGGATTCGTTAGTGTTTTATGATTATAAACGATTCCAAACATCAAAGCTATCACTTAAACATTTTAAGGTTATCGGACGGGGGGACAAGAAAAACAAGCGACAGTAGTGAAGAAAGATAATGATGATATTAACGATGATGAGGACCAAAAGAGGGAGGAAGAAGAGGAGGAGGAGGAGGAGGATAATGCTGATGATACTTTCTACCGTTATTGTTGGTATTTCCAGTAGTAAAAAAAACAGTAGTATTGCAAAATGATGATTTTGATAGATTAGTAATAGTAGTAGTGTAGTTAAGTAGTAGTAGTAATCTGAAGATGAAGAAAAATATCAAGGGAAAAATATATTTAAAATGTTCCGATCGAACTTCTTCGTGATAAGTTGTCTCTTTCCTCTGCCGTGATTACCACGAGCAAGAAATATTTACAAGTTTCCCAATAAAACTCGAACTCCCCAAAAATCGCAAAAAAAGATAAAAGGAAAAATTAAAAAAACATATAATATTTCCAGTAAGATTTGCGTTCGAAATATCGAAAAGGCGTCTCAAAGATTCAACCAACGACACCCCCAATCCGTCTTCATCAACGAAAGAAAAAAAATTATTATCTACTATCGAAACCCGATTTGCTAGAGATGGGCATTGAGAAACGAAAAATCCTGCCTCTTGGGCTGGGGGGGTAATCAAAATATTTAATTATGGGGGGCTGTTATAAAAAAAACTAGCATTTGCCTTAAATTATCTGGGAAAAAAGAACAAGAAAGGGTTGGGAAAAAAAAGCATTTATTTAAAATTAATAATAATAATTAATTAAATTTAATTAATAAAATAATCAATAATAAATAAATAAAAATAAATAAAATAATAATAAATAATAAAAAATAATAATTTTAACAAGAGAAATGGAAAAAAAATCGCCCCCACAACACTTACACGAGAAAGACAAACCCGGGGCATCGGTATCAGTTTGGATTTTGGGGAAAGAATAAAAAAAATAATGTTCTTCCTTCCTGCCCAAGAATAAAAAAAAAAAACCCCGCTTAATAGACAAGGACGATAATGGTAAAAAAATCGTTGAAACGAAAACCTTCCCAGAAAACAATTTCACGGCTCTCCGTCTCCGGGAAGAATTTCCCCCCGTGCAGTATTTTCCATCATTTCTTTTCTATGGGGGTTTTCGATTCATTGTCGGACTGGGGGAAAAACTGGGAAATGACTCCGCTGAAGCGTACTTCCAAGGCCCGTGTCGGCCATCGCGGATACTCAGGGGAAACATCCGATCACCCATCTCCAAACGTCGAAAAAATTCGTCCAAACGTCGTTTTCTACCCTTCAATCTCTTTAGACTCAAATATGCAGAGCCTGAAAAGAAAAATTTTTTTCAAAGAAAACCAAGGGTTCGCCTATACGGGGCCCCCGTGTGCCGGATTCGTTTTCCCGGTCCTCCCTTCTTCAAGGGTTTTGGTTTCCAATACGTCAAACCTGAAAAAGAGGAGAGACCATAGGAGGATATTTACAAAAAGAGCTGCTAGGGAAAGAGGGAAAAGGGGGGGGAAAAGGGGGGACCGGGGGGGACCCCGGTTGAAGAAAAAAAAAACCCTTTTGGGGCCAAGACCGTCCTGGTTTTTTCAGGTGGGTAAAAGCACCAATTCTCGGCGCGTTGCGGCGGGATGAATTCACGTTATCTTCCAAAGATGTTTTTGGCTTTTTTTCTGGTTTTTTCATCGAGACACCGTTCAAATTTTTGGCCGCCGAAGAAATTGGAATGCGGAAAAAACCGCAAAGTATCAAAATCCCGCCTCTCTCGGGGGTATCTGATGGATAGATTTTTTCTTGCGAACGGTTCCTGGTTTAAACCCGCTTAAAACCGGAAACGTAAGGGGTCTCCCGCCCGACCTCCCCAGCCCCAAGGGTAAACCGTCGGTCGCAAACAGACGCGGAGCGAGGATCTGCTGGGGGCCGCCTTCGACCCTTTGTCCGATTACCCCAAGGATCGAATGTTAAGGACGAACACCCCCGAGAAAAACCCCCCCGGGGGGGCCCGGTTTTATAAAATTGGCTTGGAGGTGCAACCCCTCGACAGAGGGAAAAAAGAGGAAAGAGGAGGAGGGAGGAGTAATCCGCAAAACCCGCGCAAAAAGCGCCAAAATCTGGTTTTTGAGAAGGGAACTCGGGGGGGCAAACTAAAGGGACTGTCCAAGAAAAGTTTACCGCCAAACCAGTGGGGGGGGGTGAACACGCAACAGTTGTTTACCCGAAAAAGACCCCTTGAGGGGGTTTTTCCACAATCTCACGGCGGGAATTGGCGAAGGAAAAAACCCCCAACGCCAATACATGCGCCCGTTTTTTGGGGATACGGGCTAGATGGTATATTTCGAGGGGTTCGAAGGATATCTCCCTTATACGGAAAAAAAGAAAAAGGTTGTCCCCATCCCGAAAAGAATTTGGAAATCCCAGGGTGCCCACCCAAAAAATTTCAGAGTTAACGAAGTTTTCACCCAACGTTTCGCCCCCTCTTCTTCCCAAAGAGAGGCAAAAGCGAGAGAGGAAGTGCGGTCCAATCACAGGATGGAAAAATTCGGCCAACCCGGGACCAGCTAGAAGAAATATTTCGACTTGGTCGGCAAAGCCGCTAAAGAGGGGAAGATGCGATGAAATCCCCCAGCATTTTTCGGAGTGGCCAAACCGTACATTATATCGGGATTGTGAAAACAGAGGACATATCGGTTTCCGCTTCAGGAAATCGAGCGTCTTTGGTAAGAGATTATACGCACATGGGGGCTCCTGCGAAAAATCCTTCTTCAATTAAAAAAATTATATTTAAAGGAATACAAATAATGCGGAAAGTCCGCCAAAAAGAGAATCCCGACGTGGGCCCTATTGGATTTTTATGGGGTTAATAAAGACGCCCAATACCGAAAGTATTAAAAACAGGGAACCATAACAATTTTCAATAATAAAAAAAGGAAGAGGGGGGGGAAGCCAAGAGCAGGAGAATGAGGAAGAGATGGGGGAAGTCGAAATAGAATTTATTTGATGATGGTAATGATTTTAAAGGAAAGATGAATATTTTCGATGGGGGACACTAGTAATGATGATGATGACGGGGCGGACGACGATGATTTATGATGATGATATAACAATCCCACGATGGTGATGATTGATGATGATGATGGACAAATCGCGAAAAAAAGACCCCAGGAAAAAAATATTTCGATATACATGGTATGGGAGAAATTTCTTTTAAAAAAACAAGTTTCAACACGGAATGATCTTTGCTCCACACTTTCAAAATTATAAAAAAAACCTCAGCATCATCAAAAGTTACAAAACGCGGACTCCCTCTTGGAAGAAATTGAAAAAAAAAAAAAACAAACATGAACATTTTCTTGGCCCCGCAGCAACAGGTTTAAAAGCCAGCAGACAGCAGCAAGCAGCAGAAGTTTTTAAAATTCTACCAATGTTAAAATGTAAAATCTCTTTATAAGAAAAAAAAGAAAGCTTTTTGGCACAAAGAATGTTGTTTAATGCAAATATAAAAAAAAAAATATGGAATTTTAAAAAACTTTAACTTTTTAATACGGTTTAAATATACCATAACTTTAAATTAAGAAACTACAGCATTTTAAATTTACACAACTTATCTTTAAACCCCTTTTAAAAAAAAAAAACAAAAAAAATTGAAAATAAAACTGCAACAAAAAAAATTTAAGAATCAAGGAATTACCAAAGTTAAAAAACCACATAAAAATGTAATAACCACTCTTTTCCAAAAAAAAAGACATTTTCACCAACTTTTACAAAAAAAAAAAAAAAATTCAAAAATTTAGAATACGGTTTTTCTAAAAATGATTAATCCGAAAAAGGCCCAAACTTTTATAACACAAACACTTAAAAACTTCCCCTCAAAAAACGAAACCAAAATTTATTTTTAAAAAAAACATTCAAAATTATTACCCATTTACCTTTTTATTAAAATAAAATTCAAAAAATATATCCAAAAAATGAACTTACGTCACAAAAACTTAAAAACCAAGGCCAATTTTTTTCTTCCTCAATATTTCATATATTTATTTCTTCAAAGGTTATCCAAAAGGAGTAAAACATATTTCACTGCAATTTTGAATTTAAAATTTGACAATATTAGATAATAAAAAGGGGGAGTAAAAATTCCACACGTTTATCCCATGTTTTTTAAAGTCCAAAATCTAGTACCGAAAAAAATTATCGTGCACGTATAAAATATTTACGTATCAAATATTATTCTTCTTTTTAAAAAAAAGACGACAGAAAGGAGAAAATTGAAAAGTCAAAAGATGTTGGGAGTCAATACTAAGATTGCCTGGGTAATATTAAAAGGATAGAGGGAGGAAAAAAAAAAAAGGGGGTAAGAAAAGGCTTTAACTCGCCACTTTTAGAAAAATTTTTCCCGGGTTGTTAGTAAAAGAACACCTGTCGGTTTTAAAATAGAAGAACAAGTTGTTTGGTGGAAGGAAGAAAAGGGAAAAAGTTTTGTTTGGGCTGTTGTTGGTAGGTGTGGGTTTGTCTGGTTTGGGATAATGTTTTCAAAAAAACCAACTGTTTAATTTTTTTGGTCTATTTTCCAGTAACCATCACGTTCAAATTTTTATGATATCGTTGGTTTTTTGTTGGTTCACATGTTGTATTGGGTTTTAGATACTGGGATCATATTATTCGTGTTATCTTTTCATTTTCCAAGTTTTGTTTATTAATTTTCATTTTCACGTTCCTGTCTCAAAAGTTTTCCACCATTTTATGATGGGGATTGAATATTGATAAATTTGATGTTTTTTCTATTTTTGTTTTTATTATGGTTTAATTAATTCTCCATTTCTCCCCTTCCTTTTTTTATCCTTTTCTTTTTTTGTATATTTAAAATCGGGGGAATTGATTATTTTATTTAAATTTCTCTTATATTACTCTTAATTCTTTTTTCTCCCTTTCCTTTATTTACTTAATATTTCTTTCAGGATTGTTTTAAAAAAAATTTTTTTTAAAATACCCGAAACCCCGTGGTTTTAATAAGGGGGGGGGGTGTTGGCCATTCGTGTTTTTTCGAACATTTTTTTATTATGAAACATGTTTATATAAACCAATAATTTTTAGTCATTTTTTTTTTTTTTTTTTTGTTATTTATTTTTTATTTATTATTACATTATAATTAACATTTATATTATTTTAATTATATTATTATTAATATTAAATTATTTTTAAATACTTTATAAATACCAGATTCAAGGAACTTTTCAAATTATTAATTTTCGTTATTGGGCATATAGCATTTAGTATAAACATTATTGAGTTTAGCATATAATATAAAAATAAAAAAGTATCAAAAAAAAAAACAACATCTTTATTATTTTTATGTGTTCATAGTATTTTGTATATTATTGGTTACATTACATGATTATAAAAAAATATATTTATTTACATAATATCCTTGGTAATAGTCTAGGGATTTTATTTTTTTACGTCTTTCCATTATGTCCTTAGTCTTTTTTCCTTGATTTATATATTACGCTTTATCAATTCGCTTTGGGTTTGTTACAGGAGCCTTGGTTTTTTACCTAAAAAAAAAATGCTTCTTTTCCTCCATCGGTTTCTATTTCTCCCACTTTCTTTCGGGGGGTGGCGTACTGTGTCGTCTTTTCTCTCTTTTCATCTTCATCCAGCGGCTGCGTTTTTCATCCATCCAGCGGGCGCTGTGTGGCTTGTGGGGGGGGCTGGTGCTGGTGCTCTGGAGTTGGTGTGGAGTGTGCGTGATGGGGGGGCGGGTGGGGGTGGCGATGGTGATGGTAACACAGCTCTCTTTCTCGCAGTAGTTTCGACTCAATTTCTCTTTTTTCCGTCTCCCGGGGAAGGGGATTTTGGATTTTACCGTGATGAGATGGAGATGGGACAGTTTTCCTGTGATGCGACGTTTTTTTTGGACTCTTTGATTAATTATGTTCTCCCATTTGGGATTTTCATCGGCAGTTGTTTTCCCATTGGTTGTTTCCGTTGGAAAAAAAAAAAAGGGGCACAATGGGCTAGGGAAAAACCCCCCGGTCACCCTTGGTCTCGGTAGCGATAGCGGCTGTTGGCTGGGGAACGGCTCCGTTTCGAGCGATACCGGATGTTTAATTACCGCGGTGACGGGTGGTACAAGCACCCCAACGCAACTACTTGTCCAGCAATTTTCCGATAGAACAAAGGTTTTCAGTTCAGTTGGAATTTTGGGGGGACTTTCGTGGAATGCGGGATTTTTTGCGGTTTTGCGGGCCACGCTGCGGCTTGAGGGGGCACCCATTGTCCATGCGAATCCCGATGGGATTGGTTGGTGGTGTATTATACTTCGGTGAATAATTCTTCTGTTTGCTAAAATCAATAAGGAAAATATTAAATTCTAGTGCTAAGCCAGTTAGTTAGCATAATAGTATCAATAATGGGCAAAGGGCAATCTGCCGTTGCCTCCAGTTGTAACCCCTTGTAGTAGGGGGTGTTTTAGTGCGTCTTATAACAAACCAGTCACTCGAAATGGCTGGGCACAGGCATCTCCCTTATTTGTTCGCCCTCTTAAAAGGGACCCAACCATCTTATATCGGACAATCTATTTTCCGCGTTAAGGGCTCTGTTTCTAATTGTAGGTGCTCAAAACACGTGTGCGGTTAGGTCCACTTTTCATACCCCGTTCATTCTGTTGCTGTATCCTGGAAAACGCTAGCCTTGACCTTCTTGCCCCGCTTTTCATTTTTGTTTTGTTCTGTTGTTTGCGTTTTGCTGTTATAGTGGGATGTCTCAGCTAACCAAAGCTATTATGTAGGTTTCGTAAATAATTCCATCCCTTCTGTATTGGCTTGATGTTCCTATAATCCCCTTCTTCATTCTGCCCCTTCCTGTTGCTTTCCTTTATCTTCTTTTGTTGGAACAGTCTTTCTTCTCTGTATTCTGCGTGCGTCGTTTCAAAGGTTCGTAATTCGCCCATCCCAACAACCCAACCTGTTTAACCAGTTTTATCGCTTCCCATAATCGATCTATGGTCTCTTCCTCTTCTCTTCCTTCTCTTCTCTCTCCTTCTTTAATTTTTTTTCTTATTTTTTTTTTTTTTTATTCTTGGAGGCTTTGGGTGTGGTTTTCTGGGACCTTATTTGATATTGAAGGGGGGTTTACAGCGGTTGGTTTTTGGAGCTAAAACGTCTGGGACACGGTTTATTTTGGGAGAGGGGTCAAATTTTCCCCCCCCATCCCTGAATTTGGGAAACCGGATTTGCCACCCAACAATGTTGGGGGGTTTCCAGTTTCAAGGTTAAAGGATTGGACTTCCATTTTTCTTCTGATATGGTTCTTTTGTCATATACAAGTTCTTTTTTTTTTCAATTTTTTTTGTACAATTTAACATTTTAATTTTACGATTAGATCATTTTCAAACTTATCGGGGACCAACTATACGCCCAAAAATATTTCCCCCCCCGTTTCCCTTCTTTTTTTTTTTTCTTTCTTCCCTACTTCTGTTCAATTTTTTTGCGATTTCAACTCGTTCAGAGTTTGTACACGTTTTTCCCAATATTGGAACCTTGTTTTAGAAAACCCACGGTTTTTGTCCCACCACCATCATCCTGGCATCGGCCGGTTTCTTTTTCCCATTTTTTTGGAAAGGAAAAGGGAAATAATACCCAACAAGGAAAATCGTGAGGGGGACAAGGGCTTCGCCCTGAAGGAGGATTAAATTAATTTCACCAAAACAAAACAGGATTAAATACTTCCTTTATTCTCTTACTACTACCTGCTACTACTATTTACTTTTACTTCTTTTTTTTTTTCATGCCTTTCTCGGGAAATAAGAAAATGAAAAAATGCAAAAAACCATTCTATATGGAGTTTAGCCTTACCACAAACATGTCGGTCTGGGATTAATTACCTTATAGCCCCAGGCTAAATTATTCCCCCTAACACTAGTACTACTAATTATTTTTTACTTAAGGATCTGTTAATACTTTTTTTAACTTTATTAACGCTTAGTATTATCCCAAAAAACTGGGGTTGCCACTTTCTGCCCGTCACAAACTAAAAGACGAAATGGGGCATTTTTGTGATTACCGCCAAAGCCGCAGCAATTTTTTTTTTTAAAACAACCTAAACCAAAACGAAAATATGGGAAACCGAAGCCTGATAGGATTATAGCTTTTCCCTTCGTTCCTGGAAAAAAAAAAGGGGCCATCGGCAAAATTATCCCACAAAAAAAAAAACGGCCGCTCTTCACTCCGGAAAATGGTGTCCCCGCCAACTCCTTCCTGCAGGGGGGGACCCGTCCTCTTTCAGGTTGTGGCCAAAAACGCTACGGGCTACGTGCTCCCCGTTCGGGATGCCGTGTTGCGTTCACCTTCCCGCGGAATTGGGATCGACAAACCAACGGTCTTCCCGACCCGACCTGGGCGATCTCCTGACAGTCGGTCTATCCTTTTTCCGTTATCGGTTTTCCTGGTTGTTTCTCCCATCCGCAATCTTTGGAATCTCTATAAATTTTGGCTCTCCAGTCTTAAACAACAGGGACGTTCCGCGGCAAACCGACAAAAACACTGGTAAATGCTCTCAGAGGGGCCGGCCCCTGGAAAGTATGCAAAAAATTTGTTGAAGATAACTTTATTTTGTGACGGAAAAATTTAAACCCCAAAGGGATGAAACCCAAAACGGGCCACTGCGCCCTGCGGCGAACTTAGGGCCCAAAGTCAAAATGGCAGAAACCCCAACCTTTCCCGCGGGGGCAACAAAACACTGGTTTTGGGGGGTGGCGAAAACAGAGGACGGGAAGGGGTGACGCTTTTTCAGTTGCGTCGGTTCCGCATCCTTTGCGGAGGCAAAACCCGCGGAAAATTCCGTTCGCACCCTCTACCGGGACTTTTACACCCGTAACGTCCTTCAAAAATTAAAACAAGACGATTTAAAAAAAAACAGGCCCTAGAAGAGATCCTCCATTTTTCCCTCTGACATGTGGAGCGAAGGCCCCGCCAGATTTAAGGGGGATCTTAAAAAAGGTTTCTCCCAACGATTGCAAGGCGCCCCCGGGCCCCGGGCCGCTACCCCCCCCCCCCTTCGAGTTGAAGCCTCTACCTTCTCGAAAAAACCCACGTTCTGGTTAAAAAGAAAAAGGGAATTTACCCATCCACAAGGGGATGCTGACGGGGATTTCTGCTTCAAAACCCCCCTCCTCCCTTTCGGAAAACCCCCCCCCAAACCAAAAAACCCCCACCCCAACGGGATTAAACCTGGAATTCCCTCCCCGGAGCATGAAAGGCAATTTTTTTAACCCGGGGTTTTAACCCCCCCACCCCGTTCCGGCTGGGCCTTTTTTTTTCCCGGATTTTTTATCCCTCGTTTTTCGTCGTTCCCCCCCCGGGTCATTCCTGCCCACGTAATTTTTCCACTTTCTTTTGAGGCGTTTTCCCCCACGGGCCGGGATTTTTC
>NW_023640096.1:5000-11588 GCF_015228065.2 Penaeus monodon
TGCCACATTGGAAAAATGTGCCTGCGAGTCCTGCGGCGATTTTCTTTTTTAAACTTTGGTGTGGTCAGCGTTTGTGCAGCACTGGGTGGAGCGATACTGGTGAACGTCAATAGTGATGTAGTGATGATGCGGGTTAGAGAAGCATCTATATTTAATATATACACTCTCTGTCTCTCTCTTGATTTCTCTCCTCCCCCCTCCTCTCTCTCTCTCTCTATCTATCTATCTATCTATCTATCTATCTCTTTGCTCCTCTCTCTCATCTATTTATCTGTATCTGTCTATCGATCTACCTATCTAGCAATATGTGTGTGTGTGGGTGGGTGTCGAACATATTTGTATCAAAGAACAGGCAAAGAGAAAATTACGCCAGATGCATTAATGCTGATGTAGTAAGACCTAGAACAAAATAAGTTTGTATGCATGTATACAAGCATTCATGCATAACATATCGCTGATCAAATCCTTTTCTGCAAATAGATGAGCATTCAACTGCATGCAAATTAACAAAGGAATATCGCTAAAGTCAAGATTATTACTTCAGAAGATTGCGGATTTGAGAGTTCATGTTTAGTGTTAAACAGAGGAAAAACAAAGCATTACATGTTGCGATTATGTCCAAGGAAAGATAAAGTTGTATAAGAAAGATACATAAAGTAGATGGATATATTATATATATATATACTATATATATATATATATATACATATATATTATAGTATATATATATATATATATATATATATATATATATATATACATACACCTTTGTTTTTGTTTTTTGTCGGTAGGTTCGTGTTGAGCCGCCGTGGTCACAGCATGATACTTAATTGTAGTTTTTCATGTTCTGATGCTCTTCGAGTGAGTACGTGGTAGGGTCTCCAGTTCCTTGCCACGGAGAGTGCCGGTGTTACCTTTTAGGTAATCATTCTCTCTATTTTATCCGGCTTGGGACCAGCACTGACTTGGGCTGGCTTGCCCACCAGTGGCTAGGTAGGCAATCGAGGGGAAATTCCTTGCCCAAGGGAACAACGCGCTGGCCGGTGACTCGAACCCTCGAACACAGATTGCCGTCGTGCCACTCGTGAGTCCGACGCTCTAACCACTCGGCCACCGCGGCCTAATAATATGTATATATACATATATACATATATATTATATATATGTAAATATATATATATATATATATATATATATATATATATATATAGAGAGAGAGAGAGGGAGAGAGAGAAAGAAAGGGGAGAGAGAGAGAGAGAGGGGGGGGGGGAGAAGAGAGAGATAGAGAGAAAGACAGATATAAAGATAAAAAAAATATTATGTGCAACGCACACACTCACAACACACTAACACACACATGCATGTGGTGGGTGTGTTTGTGTGCTTATCTAAATATGTTTATATATATAATATGTGTGTGTGTGTGTAGTAGTAGTAGTAGTAGTAGTAGTAGAAAAACCCACACTGCAAAAACTAGATTTATTTTGCATTGTTTTTTTTCTATCAACACGTAAGAGTACTTTTCATTTCACACGCATACCCCACACACACACACACCACACAACCACACACACACACACACACACACACACACCCCACAAAATATATATCAAATATATATATATATTTTTATATACATATATATTTTATATAAAATATATATATATATATATATATACATATACACATATGATATGTATATGTATATATATGCATATATATAAATTATGTATGTATATGTATGTTTTATATATTTATATATTCATATATATGTATATGTATACTTACATATTAGTATACACACACACACCACACACCACACACACAAAACACACACACACACACACAACCACACACACACACACACACACAAAAACACACACACCACACCCCACACACGCACACATATTTTATATATATATATATATATATATATACAAATAGGATATATATAACCTATACATACATGCACATATGGATATATTATATATATATATTCATATATGTATATATAAACACACACACACACACACCACACCAAAACACACACACAACACCACACACACAACAATATATATATATATATATTATATATATTATATATGCATATATATATAATAGATAGATAGATAGGCCGCGATGGTCCAAAGGATAGAGCACTGGATTCCGACCCTCGTGGTCCCGAGTTCAATTTATCGCCGCGGCAGTTGTAAAAAATGCCTGCGCTCCGATAACTGGCTCCAGCCCAAGCTCACGGCGATAAAACGACAAATGACCTCTCAATAATTAATTGAGAGAGGCCTAGATCCTGCTGTGGGAATGAATGGTGTTGGAACAAACAAACAAACACAGAGATAGATAGACAGATATATATATATATATATTATATATATATATATAATCTATAATATATATATATTATACATATATGTGTTCTGTGTGTGTATGCATAAATATGTGTATATGTATATATATACATTATATATATATATGTTGTGTGTGTGTGTGCGTGCATGCGTGTGTGTTTTGTATGTGTGTGTGTGTGTGTGTGTGTGTGTGTGTGTGTGTGTGTGGTGTGTGTTGTGTGTGTGTGTGTGTGTGTGTGTGTGTGTTCATGAAAAGTAAAATAGCAACAATAAGTAATGAAACAAAATCATAATGTTTCCAACTCTTTCCGAGTTCCTCGAACCATCATCATCAAGGGGCTAACGCCAACGGGGTACATGGCCGCATCCACCTTCACTTCCAGCCACGAGGAGAGGATCCTCGAGGCGAGTCTCCAGGCAGGCCCATGGCCATCTCTAATTCCTCGCGACAGGTCTCGTCGAGCTGCCCAAGCCATGATCTCCTGGGTCATCCCACAGGCTCTCACCCAGGGTTGTCTCGCAGAGAGAACCTGATGGGCAGGGTCGTCCACAGGGAGACGGCTAGGTGCCCATATAGCCTGAGTTGGCGATCCCAGATTATGCAAGTAACAGGTCCCATGCCAGTCTCACAGTATAACCGCTGGTTGGACACGTGGTCCTGCCAACTGCACCCCATAATCTGGTGAAGGGGACTTGTTATAAAAAGGCATCAAGGGCGAGACTCCAAGACACTGGATAGCATCCAGGTTTCACTTCCATAGAGCAAAACTGGCAGTATCAAGGCCTTGAAGACATGCAGCTTGGTCCTTCTACATAAGTACCGACATATCCAAATGCTCTTGATCGAGTTCATGGCTCCTGTTGCCAGACCAATTTGTCTACTGACTTCTTGGTCTGACAGCTCAGTGATATGGACTACGCTACCAAAGTATGTAAAAACTCTCTGTAACTTCAACATCCTCACCGCAAGCATGGATCGACTGAACGGTTCCCCTAAAAGGCCCCCCCCAAAGTTTGAATCTGGTCTTGGTCCAGGAGACCTCTAGGCCTAGGGGCTTCCCCTCATTGCTAAATGCATCAAGAGCCGCCACCAGTGCTCCAAGGACTTAGATAGGAAGAACATCGTCGGCAAAGTCAAGGTGTGAGCCCTTTGATATTGCCTAGTGTTGCCCCAACACTGACTTGGCTAGTAGCTCTACCCATTATCCATTCCATCCAAGTGTTGAAAAGTATTGGTGCAAGGACACAGCCTTGCCTGAGCTGAGTTAACAGGGAAGAAATTCGACAGGCCCCCACCACACATTACAGCTCTTTCTCAGTATATAGGTTTGCTATTAGGCCAATGATCTGTGTCGGAATTCCCCTAAGTCTCAGGATCTCCCATAGCGATACCGATGCACCAAGTCAAATGCCTTCTTGAGATCGATAAGGTTGCAACCAGCCCATGACCAAAAAACTCAGACGGCGTTCCACAATTACTCAAAATGCTTTACAGTCATCATGGATTGCCAGGAGTAAATCCAGACTGCTTCGGTCTCTGATGCCTCAGTAGGTTGGGTTTTGGATACGTTTCAGAAATATGTGGGCGAGAACCTTTCCTGATATGCTGAGCAGTGTAATGCCATGGTAGTTGCTACAATCTCAATGATCCCCTTTCCCCTTCCAGAGAGGGATGGACCACAGCCCCTCAGCAGGTCAGGGGGAATGGTACCCGACTGCCAGATGGTAGTCGGGACGGGTATGCAGCCCCGAGCCATAGGTTCCCCACAGCTTTAGCAGTTCAGAGGATTCACATATCCCGCAGCTTTTCAACTTGGGGTGTGATACTAAGTGAGTTTAACTTATGAGTTGTGAGTTGCCTATTGTGGCGATATGCGGAATATACAATATTATCGTACTGTATTGTGATAATATATGATTAGTTTATATGTCGTGCGTTTGCAGGACATGTTCACTTGTGAATAGTTATTCTATTTTACTGTGAGCATAGCCTATGTAAAGCTGGTCCTGTCACAATTGTGGTGCAATATTTTATTTGTCTCTGAGTCAACTATCTGCAGTAGCACTGCAAGCTGAGGCATGGGGCACAGGACTACTGAAGAACTCCTTTCTTTTCAGAGGCTGATCCACCCACTTAAGGTTAGTGGATGGTTACCATCTCCCTCAAGCAGACTAGAGAACACAAAAACATAGGTACACCCCAACAGTGAGGTATACAACATCTTCAGCTTGAAATGGACTTCCAACCTCTGTTAGGGTAGGAGGTTCCTCCTGATGGGTGGGTCCGCGAGCACTGGATCATTGCACCAAGCTACTGTTGGAGGGTCTACCTTGGTACAACTGCTCAAAATACTCAGCCCAACGTTCACAAACCCCAACATGATCTAGATGATCCGTCCATCGCATCAGACTGCAGTCATCTGTGAGGAGAACTTAGAGTTCAGTTTTCTCAGGGCTTGGTAGGCGGACGAAGGTCATTTACCAAGAAATGGCCTTCAGCCTCCTCAGCAAGATCTGATGAACTGTTCTTGTTTGCCGGCTTTGCATCAACATCAAGATATTATCTCCTCAATATGCTGATATAATCTTAATAGTTCAGAAATATTTCTCTCTGCCCGGCTTACTCTTTCAACTTGGTATTGATTTGTTAGAACAAGAATGGGACAGGGAAAGTTCGCAACGTTTAGAGAATCTACACTATGTTTCTACTGTAAAAGTATTGTATAGATAGTAATCATGTAAAGTCTATCACAATAATTTATATGTCATAATTGTATAACAAACTGAGTTCATTATAAATTCCAATACAAATAATTATAAACCAAAATTAATGTATCCATCTTTTCACTTTAACTACAATAATACTTGTCACTTTACTCTAATTGTTTAACAATACAAACTACATAATATAAATTTAAGCAATCTGTTATTAAAAACCAATGTCAAGCTTAAAAATAGACGTAAGCAGTTAATAAAAGAATTCCTTTCTTCACATACAATGATTGAAATCATAAAAATATTTGTAAACAAATTGAAATACAGAAAATAGTGAGAATTATATTTAGGCAAGATGAATTAATTATACCAAGCAATTTAAAAACTAAGTTAATGTCTTTACACAATTACTAACTTAAACTCAAGATTATCTCCATCAAAAAGTAAATGAGTTCATTCTGAAAATGGACATAAAATGTCTTGTGCTTAATCAAGCAATCATAATACTGAATTAATATTGCTAAGCCGCAATTAACTCAAGCAAACTTATTCTAGGAAATACTTAATGATTACATACAAAACACAAACTTATTCTTACGCTCTACCGGAAATTAACAATCATCATGACTGTTAAGTCACACTTCCGTAGAGCTGAGATCTCTTAAAAGTAAATCATTAGTTCCTTACTCTCTATGCTAACTCAATATATCAGTACACTTAGAATTCAAATCTATATGTCTTCAATTATATCATTCTTCAAACTTGACAATCAAATCTATAATTATTCCATTATATAATTATTACTTCTAAACTGAACTTAGTCAGATACAATCCTTGGTCCTTTATATAGTCATACATCAATCAAGAAATACTTATAACTACTTAATACACATTTTCCATAGCACATTCCCGTCCACCATGTTCCCCCTTAAACAAGAAACACTTAAATTGCTTCAATAGGGCTTACCCAAAAATGCCACCAAAGTGACATGGCTGCAAGGTGCTACCAGGGATGACTTTCAAGACCAACTCCAAACTCTACTCCTACTCCTCCGTTGGTCTGTCCTCGACCCGTCTTTTATCCCCCCTATGGGGGCCCTTCCTGTCACACCCTTAGCAGTTATCATGAATATAATTATAATTTCTCTTCACTTATTTGAAAACTATCTGCGTCAGGACTTTCCTATGTCCCAGCAAATTTTCAACTGTATTTATCACTTTAACTTTTGTCTATCTGCCTTCCGTGTTATTTTCTTGATACCCGACTTGAATATTGTGATATATCTAGTGATCGCCTCCAACTAGTTGTTTTCGTATTCGTGGCTTCTAGAAGCTTCTGTTAGTCATGTGCTCAGTTTGACGTCATGGGTCATTTATCCTGTTTACCATCTTTTCATCTGACCATAGCTTTCTGGACTTCGTCCCCATCTTCGCCGTATTGTTCTATTTTTGATGTTGCGACCGGATGGGTCCGCTCTGCCTCGCATTTTTGTAGCGTATTTTACGA